>NC_056432.1:9503644-9513644 GCF_018296145.1 Oncorhynchus tshawytscha
ACTAGATGTTCCTAGATATGATCTGCCGATAAGGACTAGATATGATCTGCCTATAAGGACTAGATATGATCTGCCTATAAGGACTAGATGTTCCTAGATATGATCTGCCTATAAGGACTAGATATGATATGCCTATAAGGACTAGATGTTCCTAGATATGATCTGCCTATAAGGACTAGATATGATCGGCCTATAAGGACTAGATATGATCTGCCTATAAGGACTAGATATGATCTGCCTATAAGGACTAGATATGATCTGCCTATAAGGACTAGATGTTCCTAGATATGATCTGCCTATAAGGACTAGATATGATCTGCCTATAAGGACTAGATGTTCCTAGATATGATATGCCTATAAGGACTAGATATGATATGCCTATAAGGACTAGATATGATCTGCCTATAAGGACTAGATATGATCTGCCTATAAGGACTAGATGTTCCTAGATATGATCTGCCTATAAGGACTAGATGTTCCTAGATATGATATGCCTATAAGGACTAGATGTTCCTAGATATGATCTGCCTATAAGGACTAGATATGATCTGCCTATAAGGACTAGATATGATCTGCCTATAAGGACTAGATATGATCTGCCTATAAGGACTAGATGATCTGCCTATAAGGACTAGATGTTCCTAGATATGATCTGCCGATAAGGACTAGATATGATCTGCCTATAAGGACTAGATATGATCTGCCTATAAGGACTAGATATGATCTGCCTATAAGGACTAGATATGATCTGCCTATAAGGACTAGATGTTCCTAGATATGATCTGCCTATAAGGACTAGATATGATCTGCCTATAAGGACTAGATATGATCTGCCGATAAGGACTAGATATGATCTGCCGATAAGGACTAGATATGATCTGCCGATAAGGACTAGATATGATCTGCCTATAAGGACTAGATATGATCTGCCTATAAGGACCAGATATGATCTGCCTATAAGGACTAGATATGATCTGCCGATAAGGACTAGATATGATCTGCCGATAAGGACTAGATATGATCTGCCGATAAGGACTAGATATGATCTGCCGATAAGGACTAGATATGATCTGCCTATAAGGACTAGATATGATCTGCCTATAAGGACTAGATATGATCTGCCTATAAGGACTAGATGTTCCTAGATATGATCTGCCTATAAGGACTAGATATGATCTGCCTATAAGGACTAGATATGATCTGCCTATAAGGACTAGATATGATCTGCCTATAAGGACTAGATATGATCTGCCTATAAGGACTAGATATGATCTGCCTATAAGGACTAGATATGATCGGCCTATAAGGACTAGATATGATCTGCCTATAAGGACTAGATATGATCGGCCTATAAGGACTAGATATGATCTGCCTATAAGGACTAGATATGATCTGCCTATAAGGACTAGATGTTCCTAGATATGATCTGCCTATAAGGACTAGATATGATATGCCTATAAGGACTAGATGTTCCTAGATATGATCTGCCGATAAGGACTAGATGTTCCTAGATATGATCTGCCTATAAGGACTAGATATGATCTGCCTATAAGGACTAGATATGATCTGCCTATAAGGACTAGATGTTCTATAAGGACTAGATATGATCTGCCTATAAGGACTAGATGTTGCCTATAAGGACTAGATATGATCTGCCTATAAGGACTAGATGTTCCTAGATATGATCTGCCTATAAGGACTAGATGTTCCTAGATATGATCTGCCGATAAGGACTAGATATGATCTGCCTATAAGGACTAGATATGATCTGCCTATAAGGACTAGATATGATCTGCCTATAAGGACTAGATATGATCTGCCTATAAGGACTAGATGTTAAGGACTAGATATGATCTGCCGATAAGGACTAGATATGATCTGCCTATAAGGACTAGATATGATCTGCCTATAAGGACTAGATATGATCTGCCTATAAGGACTAGATATGATCTGCCTATAAGGACTATGATGTGCCGATCCTAGATATGATCTGCCTATAAGGACTAGATATGATCTGCCTATAAGGACTAGATATGATCTGCCGATAAGGACTAGATATGATCTGCCGATAAGGACTAGACTAGATATGATCTGCCTATAAGGACTAGATATGATCTGCCTATAAGGACTAGATATGATCTGCCTATAAGGACTAGATATGATCTGCCGATAAGGACTAGATATGATATGCCTATAAGGACTAGATATGATCTGCCTATAAGGACTAGATATGATCTGCCTATAAGGACTAGATGTTCCTAGATATGATCTGCCTATAAGGACTAGATGTTCCTAGATATGATATGCCTATAAGGACTAGATGTTCCTAGATATGATCTGCCTATAAGGACTAGATATGATCTGCCTATAAGGACTAGATGTTCCTAGATATGATCTGCCTATAAGTCATCACTAAATCATACGCAGTGCATCATCAAAGTCATACACAGGACAACCAATAAGCATACCACTTACTGGGTAAATAGGCATGTCAAACGTTTGAGTGAATTACAGCACCCTGCAATGGGTATCTTATTCTGGTAGTAGGTTGGTGAATGACCACCAGCAGTGGACCTTAAGTAGGTGCGTCAGAGCAGCTAAAAGACACATTGTTTGTTCAGTGAGATAGAGCAGAGGCAGACTGCAGCCGTTGGCCATGATATGTGAGTTTGGAAATGGGAAAGTAATCATAGGGGGAGACAGTGGGTCGGAGAGGGACTGTAAACACTAACTCACCGGCCCCCGCTGCCGTCTGTGTGTGAACACACACTGTTCACACACACACACACTGTTCACACACACACACTGTTCACACACTGTTCACACACACACACACACACTGTTCACACACACACACACTGTTCACACACACACACACACTGTTCACACACACACTGTTCACACTGCGTGGAAGGGAAGGGAAACAACGCAGGCCGTAAATGGATGGAAAATGGCTGTTTAAGCGTGTGTTGATGACTACGGCTCCACTGTCCTCAGAGTGTCTGGGGAAATAAACACTTGCTAACAGTATTATTACCACCCACCCAAAACACACACCTCCCTCCTCCCCTGGACTCCCTTAGCTACCCAGGCCTTTCAGAGCCTCTGGATGTATCCCAAAATAGCACCCTATGCCCTATATAGTGCACTTCTTTTGCCCAGAGCTCTATGAGCCCTGGTCAAAAGTAGTGCAGGAGAAAGGGAATCAGGACGCAGGCTGTCTCTTTGAAGAGCAGTCCAATTGAGATGATATTACTCAGTTAAGCATCATTAAAGACAGTACCTGCACAGTTGACAAAGCAAGTAAGCTATGATTCCTACTGCCCTGCGGGCAAGAGGTGTCCTGTAAGATAAGCTCATGGTTTTGTGTGTGGATTGTTTTGTTATGGTTTTGAAATGGGCAGTTTGAGGAAAAAGGCTAATGCTTTCAAACCACTTCCATAAAGACTGGGGCTAGAGGGGATTAAAGCCATCACCACAAACCGAGGGAAAGCTAATGACTGGTATTGATATTTCAGACCAGGGCTCATACCACATTTAACCAAGTCATATCAACAAATACTGCTACTTCTAGCCTCTATCTTTATACATCTCCTGGGGCCGTATATGTATCAAGTGTCTCTGAGTAAGAGTGCTGATCTAGGATCAGGTCCCCCATTTCCATATGATGTTCTTCTTTATAATCTAAAAGGCTAAACTGATCCTAGACTATTTGTGAATAGTTTCACTGGTATGTTCCTTCACTTGATCCATTGTCTGTTCCATTGTCTGGTCCTCTACAGCATATTAATGGGCTGTGTTAGTCTGTTTCTAATCTAATCACCACTAAGTCAATCTGGACATGGTTCTCTCCATCAACACAGGCAGGATCTCACATACTAAACTCTGTGGCCGTATGTATCAAGAGTAGGAGTGCTGATTTAGGATCAGTTATCCCTTTTTAGATCATAATAAATAAAATGACATAGACAGGGGTATCTGATCCTAGATCAGCACTCCTACTCTATGGGATATCCATTAGTACTGTTGTTGAGTTGTCCTGGACCTTAGCACCGTTTGTCTAGGTCAGGGTTTCTCAAAACTTTCGTGGCCGGGGACCCTTTTTGTGATAGTCAATTCCTCAGGGACCCCCTCGTAGTCAGAAAACAACTCTAGTGAGATAAAAATAGCATACAAGGAGTTTGTATTATGACTTTGGTAGTGCATGGCAAGGACGAACCATGAGCCCTGGAAAGAAACATTATAAAGGACCTTTACATCAGAAAGGACATATTCATTTTCAAGCTAATATCCTGCAATTGTACACATTTTGTCATGAGGCAGAGAGACAACTTTGCAGTTTTAAGTCTTAAATTACAGTGCATTTATGTAAAAAAATAAAATAAAATGGGGGGGCGGATACAAAAAGTATTGAGTTAAAAAATATTTAATTGATGGAGTACTGTGGATACCAATATCCCTGTGAGCCTCCCACAGCCTCGTGGTTAGAGCGTTGGACTAGTAACCGAAAGGTTGCCAGATCGAATCCCTGAGCTGACAAGGAAAAATCTGTTGTTCTCCCCCTGAACAAGGCAGTTAACCCACTGTTCATAGGCTGTCATTGAAAATAAGAATTTGTTCTTAACTGACTTGCCTAGTTAAATAAAGATAAAATGAATAATATTGTATTGTACACCCTCTAAATGTATTCCAATTATGCCTTCGATTAATCTGTTAGTAATATTCATGTTTTATTTTTTTAATGTAATGTACATGTTTTTAAAAATATATATATATAATAATATTTTACCGATGATCATGGAGTTAAGCTTTCAGATAACACTTAACTTCGAGCTGCCTTATGATAGTGTAGGATAAAGTTGCCCCTAGATGGTGTTCCTGGGCCAGGTGTACGTTTTCCCCTATAGCGTACCACAGTATGAGTCATAATACTCATTAAACCTAGCGGTCAAACAGGGAAATGGTTCCAATCGTTTTTCCACCATTCATTTTTCCCATTGGAGATTTTTAGAAACAATTAAAACAAGGGATGTGTTTAATGTAGGCTTACCATGACGTTTTAATAACTATGCAAATCTCTCTCTGACAAGATTACTTTTAGCAATATATTCGCCTGTATTTACCCCCAACAAATGAAATGCTAAAAATGTCTGCTAATGTGGCTATCATAAAGAACTACAAATGCCGTGATGATCTGGACGGGACTGCCGAATCGAGGCAAAGGTAAGAATCTCTGGATTAATCTAATGTTATCTAAATGTAGTAATGAATAAATTGGATACATTTCTTTAAATGTACTTTTTAGCAAAGGTGCCAGCTAGAGGTGACGAGCAGGAGCTTGTAGGGATTTGTAGTCTTGCATGATGTTTACGTTGATGCTAATTAGCATTTTCGAATCTGAGAATAAATAGATCCGACTATATTGATAACAGTCACCTTGTCCGCAAGAGATTTACATGGTTCCCATCACAAAGTCACGCTAGGGCAAGCTTACACGAAACACAGCCCTTATTTAAAGTTTTTCTAAAATCCCCTATGGGAAAAAGAAATGGTGGGAAAACTATTGGAACCATTTCCATGTATGACATCTCCACGGTGGGGCTCTATAATAGTGAAGGTTGGTATTTGGGAGGGGAAGCTGATCCTAGATCTGTAACTAGAGGAAACTTCACCCCTGACCTTATTTTACACTGATTTGTCATTCATTCATTTGTCAAGAACATCCTTATGTCTTGTTATTGTCTTCTCATAACGATCCAAACCACCATTTTGTATCAGTTACGAGAGACTCATAAAAGCTTTGGATTAAAAGTATCTGCTAAATGGCGAATGACTAGGGAGACATAACTTCTCCTTTCTTGTCTTTGTCTCTATCTGTGCTCGACAAAGACTTTTTCCAAGGTTTATTTGAAGCTGGAGTGTTTATTTGGTGTTTCCAATGCAGTGAATTGGTGCTTGAAGTGGGACCTTGAAACAGCTCAGGGAAGAAAATGAACATGTTTAAAACCTTCAGGAACGGGTTGTCAGGAGACAGAACAGCTGTCCCGACACTGTTTATTTGAGAGCTTTGGAGAGATGATGTGGACGTGTCTTGCGTCGCTTCATTTACAATGCAAAATGGGGATAAAGATTGTTTATTATCCTTAGAATGTGTTTTAGTTTCCTTTTTAGATTGTTTCACCAGAGGGGTGTGTGTGTGTGTGTGTGTGTGTGTGTGTGTGTGTGTGTGTGTGTGTGTGTGTGTGTGTGTGAGAGACCTGTATACTCTTTGTATTCATCAAAAAAAAAACATTTGGGAAATTAGCTTCTTTTCGCGGAGGGCCCTGGTCAACTAGGTATGGGCCCAGGTCAACTAGGTACGGCCCTATGGGCCCTGGTCAACTAGGTACGGCCCTATGGGCCCTGGTCAACTAGGTACGGCCCTATGGGCCCTGGTCAACTAGGTAGGGAATGTGGGCCCTGGGTACTCTAGGTAGGGAATGTGGGCCCTGGGTCCTCTAGGTAGGGAATATGGGCCCTGGTTCCTCTAGGGCAGGGAATGTGGGCCCTGGGTCCTCTAGATAGGGAATGTGGGCCCTGGGTCCTCTAGATAGGGAATGTGGGCCCTGGTTCCTCTAGGCAGGGAATGTGGGTCCTGGGTCCTCTAGATAGGGAATGTGGGCCCTAGGTCCTCTAGGTAGGGAATATGGTGCCATTTGGGACACCCAGTATGTGAAAGTGCTCCTTTCAGCTACTACAGTAAATACCTTCTCCATAGTAGACATGACAGTTTGGTCTGATGGTATCTTAGCATTGCGTAAAGCCTTACTGTTAGTGTGTGTGTGTGTGTGTGTGTGTGTGTGTGCGCGTGTGCATTCATCGCTGTGTATCTGATAGCTGTATAGTATTTTGCCACCTTCACTAAGCTCAGTGGATATGAATAGTCTTTAGTTGCTCTATTCCTGGTTCCGTTGACTATTCTCTGTATGTTTGGGTCATCCTCCATGCCAGTATTGTCCTCATTGGATTGCCTCGGGAGGACCCTCACATTCCTAAATATCTATTGTGCCATTCACCAGAGCTGGGATATTTTGGCCAGAGTGTACTACCTCTGGGTGGATGGATTTGTTGTGTTGTGCTGATTTGAAGTGGATGTATTTGTTGTGTGCTGCCATGTTTGTGAAGCGACTCAGAGTTTAGGAGTTGGTAGAGGAGTTGTAGTATACCTCCAGTTGGTGGTCAGAAAAAGGTCCAGGTTTGATCTCCCTACGGACGTGAATCCATCCTAGATCAGCAGTCTTTGTTTTATGAATACCCTGATTCCTTTCTGGATCATTTCACATCACTAAGTATCTGAGAATTTACATAATATGAGTCTTGGATTTCCCTCTAGCGAGGTGCTTCTGTTTCCGCCTGTTCCCAGATCTCGCCAACTCTTATGGTCATTGAGGTGCCCGCACAAACAGATCTGGGCCCAGGCTAGCTCTGTTTCCAACCCAAGTGGCTTTTCTCAGCCGTGACGGATCACTGATCTCTCTGCCAGTTACGAGTAGCTGTAGCCTTTCACATGATTCTTTAAACATCCGTCGTATCATTTAGACAAAACACAATGACAACACTTTCACTTGAAATGCCTACGACTTTCATATGCCACTAATACGTTTGGTTCAGACAACCTTTTAGAAGGCTGTACTCTTCAGGCTGTGTCTGACTGTCTTGCTTGCCCATAAAAGGTTGTGTAGGTGGGTGTCTTGCCTAGCTTCACTTTCCCGTGTGTGTGTGTGTGTGTGTGTGTGTGTGTGTGTGTGTGTGTGGTGAAGAGCAGTCCAGATGACAGAGCGGGTATAATGAAGAGACCAGCTGGATGCCTTTCACACTATTCTATGGATTTAGTGTGATTTGTGTTTCTCATGGCTCAAAAGAATAACATCGAGGGGCTCGTCTGCTTTGGAATGAGCACAAAGTTCTGGCGCCCTTTAGTTGCTGTCATTCAGAGCTACACAATCGCTCCCTCGGCTGGAAAACATCATGTTTGTTGGTCAAAAGGTTGGCAGTTGTATAGTAGTTACATAGTGCCCATTCTTCTGGGTGATACATTGAGGAAGGCCTACAGTGTTAACAAACGTGTTGCTAAAGTTTTCAGCGTCCCTGAATGCTGCCTCCTAGAGCAACTCTTTCTTTCCCAACTCCTTTAGTCTCAGAGGAAGCTGCACTCTTTGAAGTGGTTTCTTCTCTCTCTCTCTCATTTTCTCCCCCATTTTCCTCTTGACCTTTCTCTCTTTCTCATCCCCCTTTTCCTCCCTCTCCCTCCTCCTTCTCACCCCCCTTCCCTCTCTCTCTCTGTCTGATTGATGTCTATGGGCCTTGTGTGACATTTGATGTGAACCAGTTACCTGGTGGTCACCTGTTCCTGTCCCAACCAGTGCTTGGAGGGGGGTCTGGTAAGATGGGTGACAGGGGGATGATTGATGGGAGGGGTCAGAGGTTAGCGACGGTCTCTCTCATCTCTCCCTGAACGTTGGCTCCTCTCCTCCTCCTCAGCTGTCTGGGTGCAAGGAACCCTCACCTGCCGCCACCGGCCTGGACAAACAAAGCCCAATTACTTTATGAGAGAGAGGATGAGAAAGGGGAGGAGAGAGGGGGAGCGAGGGGTTGGAGAGAGAAAGGGGGAGAGGGGAGAGAGAAAGGGGAGAGGGGGAAGAGGAAAGTCTAAGGGGGAGGAATAACATGGAAAGAAAGAAAAGGGGGAAAAGGTGGCTGTTGGGTGAGGAGGGGGTGTTGGGGGAGAGGAGGAGAGAGAAAGGGGAGAGGGGGAGGAGAGAGAAGGGGGCAGAGAGGGGGGAGAGAGGGGGAGATATACAAAGGGGCTGGGGAAAGAGAAATAACAGGGGAAAAAGGGGGGAAAAGGTGGCTGTTGGGTGAGGAAGGGGTGTTGGGGGAAAGAGAAAGGGAGAGGGGTGAGGAGAGAGAAAGGGGAGAGGGGGAGGAGAGAGAAAGGGGGAGAGAGGGGGAAGGGAAGATATACAAAGGGGCGGGGGAAGAGAGAAATAACAGGGGAAAAAAGGGGGCTGCTGGATGAGAAGGCGGTGTCAAGGGAGGGAAGAGTAATGATGTAGAACTTCCGTTAGCCCTCAGGGCACCTTTCCATATATCTGGGACAATGTCCGACTCAACTGATGATGACCCACACAATGCCCAGTACTGATGACAGAGACCGCCACCCTCAATCCTCAGCCCTGTGTGAGCACACTATCACTCTAACTGAGTATTTTAGTTGCCTTTGGGTCTCGTTCAGACTCTGCAACTCTATCTTCTCATGAATCAGTACTGTACTTTCACTACACTTTGAGGTGGTCTGTTCAAAGGGACATTCTTGTCTACCTAGGCTGTAACCCATCTCAATGAGTCAGGGAGGCTTCAGCATGAAGATAAGACCAGTCTTTCACACCAGTTCCCGCTCTTCTCTTTGCCCCGAGAACCTTGTCAAACACACACAAGACATACTACAGTTTAAATGAGCGGGGGAGAGGTACGGAAAGAGCAAGGAGCGATTCGCTGGAATGAGGCAACGTTCTACCCGTCCTCTAAGTGGAAAGGGGGCGGGGGGGGTTGTGTTTATGTGGAGTTGGTGAAGAAAAGCTTTTCTGTTTGGCCTGTTTGACATGACTGGGCTAAACTAATGATGCCTGTCTCTGTACCCTGTGCTGTGAGTCAGAGCTACATGCTCAACTCCCCTTTTCTTCCCCTGTTTCCCACTCCCCTCTCTTTGGTAGTTTGTACAATGTGGCGCCTGCTGAAAGAGCAGGCTTTTAGGTGCTTGGTAATTGGGTGCTGAAAGCGCCCCGTATCCTGCCTATACGTTCTCCGTCAATGAGGTATGGCCCCGCGATGAGCACAAAGCTAAGGATCACACCCTGCATCATGTGTCATAGCAAATACAAGGTCCACCATCGCCATCAATCGTGCTTTATGTAAATGGTCCAGCACGGGGATGGGTTTAGACCCAGAGAAATGGAGAAGG
>NC_056432.1:9518644-9568644 GCF_018296145.1 Oncorhynchus tshawytscha
AAGAACACGCCACATAAACACTTCCCCTGCTGTTTGACGTCAAAACCAAAGGCTGACCTTTCCCCTAATTACAATATAATTGAATTGGCCTCATTGGTCTGAAGTACAACGTCAATGATGTATGTGTCTATCAGGCTGCAAGGAGTAGTGTGACACAGAGTTGCCAGGAAAGAGAGATCTTTCCAAATTCCTCAACTTCAGTTCACCTCAATTCGTCCTTGTGCATGAAGATCTACAATTTCAATATTTCCCCCTTATTTTATGGGAATAGAGAATGCTATGGATTTAATCATTTAAGGAGTTAATTTTACAGGTTGTTACTGCTGTTACAGGTTTGACTGAGAAACATCAAAGGGATAGTTGACCCAAATGCCAAAATGACATTGTTTATAAAGCATAAATTGCTGTTTTACCTTGTCCATAGACTGATTTACAGGGTAAGGAAACCAGTATGTCATTTTGTTATTTTGGGAGAACTAGCCGTTTAAAAAACCATGTTATTTGTTTTGGGGTGTAAAATGGATTATCATGAGGTGTCAAAGCTCTTTGATGAGAGGAGTGGTGGCAAAGACGAAAGAGCCAAGAGAACCAATCATCAGCCTTTGATTAACAGCCCTGAAAATATATATCCTGTCAATTAAACCCCTCCTCTTCCTCAGTATCCTGTCCTGTAAAACCCCTCCTCTTCTTCAGTATCCTGTAAGCCCCTCCTCTTCTTCAGTATCCTGTCCTGTAAAACCCCTCCTCTTCTTCAGTATCCTGTCCTGTAAAACCCCTCCTCTTCTTCAGTATCCTGTAAAACACCTCCTCTTCTTCAGTATCCTGTCCTGTAAAACTCCTCCTCTTCTTCAGTATCCTGTCCTGTAAAACCCCTCCTCTTCTTCAGTATCCTGTCCTGTAAAACCCCTCCTCTTCTTCAGTATCCTGTCCTGTAAAACCCCTCCTCTTCTTCAGTATCCTGTCCTGTAAAACCCCTCCTCTTCTTCAGTATCCTGTCCTGTAAAACCCCTCCTCTTCTTCAGTATCCTGTCCTGTAAAACCCTCCTCTTCTTCAGTATCCTGTCCTGTAAAACCCCCCTCCTCTTCTTCTTCAGTATCCTGTCCTGTAAAACCCCTCCTCTTCTTCAGTATCCTGTCCTGTAAAACCCCTCCTCTTCTTCAGTATCCTGTCCTGTAAAACCCCTCCTCTTCTTCAGTATCCTGTCCTGTAAAACCCCTCCTCCTTCTTCTTCAGTATCCTGTCCTGTAAAACCCTCCTCCTTCTTCTTCAGTATCCTGTCCTGTAAAACCCTCCTCTTCTTCAGTATCCTGTCCTGTCCTGTAAAACCCCTCCTCTTCTTCAGTATCCTGTCCTGTAAAACCCCTCCTCTTCTTCAGTATCCTGTCCTGTAAAACCCCTCCTCTTCTTCAGTATCCTGTCCTGTAAAACCCCTCCTCTTCTTCAGTATCCTGTCCTGTAAAACCCCTCCTCTTCTTCAGTATCCTGTCCTGTAAAACCCCTCCTCTTCTTCAGTATCCTGTAAAACACCTCCTCTTCTTCAGTATCCTGTCCTGTGAAACCCCTCCTCTTCTTCAGTATCCTGTCCTGTAAAACCCCTCCTCTTCTTCAGTATCCTGTAAAGCCCCTCCTCTTCTTCAGTATCCTGTCCTGTAAAACCCCCTCTTCTTCTTCTTCAGTATCCTGTAAAACCCCTCCTCTTCTTCAGTATCCTGTCCTGTAAAACCCTCCCTCTTCTTCGGTATCCTATCCTGTAAAAAATCCCCCTCCTCTTCTTCAGTATCCTGTCCTGTAAAACCCCCCCTCCTCTTCTTCAGTATCCTATCCTGTAAAACCCCCCTCCTCTTCTTCAGTATCCTGTCCTGTAAAACCCCTCCTCTTCTTCAGTATCCTGTCCTGTCAATCCCCCTCCTCTTCTTCAGTATCCTGTCCTGTAAAACTTCCCTCCTCTTCTTCAGTATCCTGTCCTGTAAAACCCCTCCTCTTCTTCAGTATCCTGTCCTGTAAAACCCCTCCTCTTCTTCAGTATCCTGTCCTGTAAAACCCTCCTCTTCTTCAGTATCCTGTAAAACACCTCCTCTTCTTCAGTATCCTGTCCTGTGAAACCCCTCCTCTTCTTCAGTATCCTGTCCTGTAAAACCCCTCCTCTTCTTCAGTATCCTGTAAGCCCCTCTTCTTCGGTATCCTATCCTGTAAAACCCCTCCTCTTCTTCAGTATCCTGTCCTGTAAAACCCCTCCTCTTCTTCAGTATCCTGTAAAACACCTCTTCTTCAGTATCCTGTAAACCCCTCTTCTTCAGTAATCCTGTAAAACCCCTCCTCTTCTTCAGTATCCTGTCCTGTAAAACACCTCCTCTTCTTCAGTATCCTGTAAAACACCTCCTCTTCTTCAGTATCCTGTAAAACACCTCCTCTTCTTCAGTATCCTGTAAAACCCCTCCTCTTCTTCAGTATCCTGTCCTGTAAAACCCCTCCTCTTCTTCAGTATCCTGTAAAACACCTCCTCTTCTTCAGTATCCTGTCCTGTAAAACCCCTCCTCTTCTTCAGTATCCTGTCCTGTAAAACCCCTCCTCTTCTTCAGTATCCTGTCCTGTAAAACCCCTCCTCTTCTTCAGTATCCTGTCCTGTAAAACCCCTCCTATTCTTCAGTATCCTGTCCTGTAAAACCCCTCCTCTTCCTCGGTATCCTGTCCTGTAAAACCCCTCTTCTTCAGTATCCTGTCCTGTAAAACCCTCCTCTTCTTCAGTATCCTGTCCTGTAAAACCCCTCCTCTTCTTCAGTATCCTGTCCTGTAAAACCCCTCCTCTTCCTCGGTATCCTGTCCTGTAAAACCCCTCTTCTTCAGTATCCTGTCCTGTAAAACCCCTCCTCTTCCTCGGTATCCTGTCCTGTAAAACCCCTCTTCTTCTTCAGTATCCTGTCCTGTAAAACCCTCCTCTTCTTCAGTATCCTGTCCTGTAAACCCCTCCTCTTCTTCAGTATCCTATCCTGTAAAACACCTCCTCTTCTTCAGTATCCTATCCTGTAAAACCCCTCTTCTTCAGTATCCTATCCTGTAAAACACCTCCTCTTCTTCAGTATCCTATCCTGTAAAACCCCTCTTCTTCAGTATCCTATCCTGTAAAACCCTCTTCTTCAGTATCCTATCCTGTAAAACACCTCCTCTTCTTCAGTATCCTGTCCTGTAAAACCCCTCTTCTTCAGTATCCTGTAAAACACCTCCTCTTCTTCAGTATCCTGTAAAACCCCTCCTCTTCTTCAGTATCCTGTCCTGTAAAACCCCTCCTCTTCTTCAGTATCCTGTCCTGTAAAACCCCTCCTCTTCTTCAGTATCCTGTCCTGTAAAACCCCTCCTCTTCTGTATCCTGTCCTGTAAAACCCCTCCTCTTCCTCGGTATCCTGTCCTGTAAAACCCCTCCTCTTCTTCAGTATCCTGTCCTGTAAAACCCCTCCTCTTCTTCAGTATCCTGTCCTGTAAAACCCCTCCTCTTCTTCAGTATCCTGTCCTGTAAAACCCCTCCTCTTCCTCGGTATCCTGTCCTGTAAAACCCCTCCTCTTCCTCGGTATCCTGTCCTGTAAAACCCCTCCTCTTCTTCAGTATCCTGTAAAACCCCTCCTCTTCTTCAGTATCCTGTCCTGTAAAACCCTCCTCTTCTTCAGTATCCTGTAAAACCCCTCCTCTTCTTCAGTATCCTGTCCTGTAAAACCCCTCCTCCTCTTCTTCAGTATCCTGTCCTGTAAAACCCCTCCTCTTCCTCGGTATCCTGTCCTGTAAAACCCCTCCTCTTCCTCGGTATCCTGTCCTGTAAAACCCCTCCTCTTCTTCAGTATCCTGTCCTGTAAAACCCCTCCTCTTCCTTGGTATCCTGTCCTGTAAACTCCACTCAAAGTCCTAGCTTTACTACACAAATAGCTGGTTTCCCAGACACAGATGAAGTGTTATCCTGGACTAAACAGTATTTTGATTCTGCACTGAAGGCCCTTTTTAGTCCAGGACTACTGTTAGATCAGTCCTGACGTTGAAATGATCTAACATGTCTGGTGTAATATGGCTGGTTTTTAGGCTTAATCTGTGTCCAGGAAACCACCCCAAAAGTAATGAATGTCCCCAAAAGTCACACGTGTCTTTTATACACTGAGTAGATAAAACATTAGGAATACCTGCTGGGTGTTTCATGCTCAACAGTTTCCCATGTGTATCAAGAATGGTCCACCACCCAAAGGACATCCAGCCAACTTGACACAACTGTGGGAAGCATTGGAGTCAACATGGACCAGCATCCCTGTGGAATTCTTTCTACACCTTGTAGAGTCCATGCCTAGACGAGGCAATTCTGCGGACAGATTGGGGGTGCAACACAATATTAGGAAGGTGGTCCTAATGTTTTGTACACTCAGTGTAGATGTCAAATACATATTAAGGGACAAGGCTTTCTGTAAAGCTGTTGTCTATACATAATAAGGATAATGTCCTACTTCTTTTGGCTACCTGGTTCCATGGTCTTCCACTCTGTCTGGAAAGCTCTTCCGCTGTTGACAGATTGACTTCACACCGATCAAATGGTCCAATCTTTGGAGTGGGTATCGTATGACTGCTAGTGTTTATTGTAACAAGGAAGGACACTTACTTTTTTATTTTTTTGGACGATCTCCACGATGCAGCTGTGAAGCATCTGGTCTGAATGAGTGTGCCAGAATGAATGAAAACCCCCTAACGTATGAATGAAAGGTCTGCGTCCCAAATGGCATCATATTCCCTATAGTGCGCACTACTTTTGAACTGGGTCCATAGGGCTCTTGTTAAAAGTAGTGTGCAGGATACTATTTAGAACACTTCCACTTTCTTCTCCTGATGTGACAAACAGGTGCTCTTTTGAACCGGGATGTGTGTGTAGGAAATGCTGGAGACTATAGAACAACAATGGCTACTTGGATGTAACTATTTTGGAATACGACTTCCAAGACTTTGCCATGTAATCTTTTTTTTGTGAACACCTGTTTATTATTGACTTGTACAACAACGCTATAATCAATGAGAAACAAAAACAAATGTTGAATCCAGCCCATCCCAACCCCAGCCCATCCCAACCCCACCCTAGCCCATCCCAACCCCAGCCCATCCCATCCCAGCCCATCTCAACCCCAGCCCATCTCAACCCCAGCCCATCTCAACCCCAGCCCATCCCATCTCAACCCCAGCCCAGCCCATCTCAACCCCAGCCCAGCCCATCCCAACCCCAGCCCATCCCATCTCAACCCCAGCCCATCCCATCTCAACCCCAGCCCAGCCCATCTCAACCCCAGCCCATCCCATCTCAACCCCAGCCCATCCCATCTCAACCCCAGCCCATCCCATCTCAACCCCAGCCCAGCCCATCCCAACCCCAGCCCATCCCATCTCAACCCCAGCCCAGCCCATCTCAACCCCAGCCCAGCCCATCTCAACCCCAGCCCAGCCCATCCCATCTCAACCCCAGCCCAGCCCATCTCAACCCCAGCCCAGCCCATCCCAACCCCAGCCCATTCCAATGACTTGTTTTTGTGACCAAACTAATGAAGGTGTGATTGTTGCTTGTGAATCCTAAGTCTAACCCTCTGTCTCTCTGTGTCCTGTCCTTGTTGTTAACATTCTGATTGAGGTTGTTGCTTGTGAATCCTAAGTCTAACCCTCTGTCTCTCTGTGTCCTGTCCTTATAGCTAACGTTCTGGACAGTATGTTACTGAGGACTTTGGGGAAGGCGGCGGTGGACAGTGAAAAGGATGCCAGTGGGAGCACAGCCCCAGCCCTGCCCCAGCGACAGCTCTGGTGTTACTGCTATCACCACTGTCCTGAGGACTCCACCAACAACACCTGCAGGTGTGGCCCAACACACACACACACGGATGTATGCACACACATGCACTCACGGATGTACTCTCTCTCACACACACACACACACACACACACACGGATGTATGCGCACACATGCACTCACGAATGTACTCTCTCACACACACACACACACACACACGGATGTATGTGCACACATGCACTCACGAATGTACTCTCTCTCACACACACACACACACACACACGGATGTATGCGCACACATGCACTCACGAATGTACTCTCTCTCACACACACACACACACACACGGATGTATGCACACACATGCACTCACGAATGTACTCTCTCTCACACACACACACACACACACACACACACATTTATTTTACTATCCTTGTGGGGACCAAACAATTGATTCCCATTACAAAATCATATTTTCCTTAACTCCTAAACGTAAACCCTAACCCTAAAATAGCCTTTTTCTTTGTGGGGACCGGTGAAATGTCCCCACTTGTCCCGAATTCCTTGTTTTACTATCCTGGTGAGGACTTCTGGTACCCATAAGGATAGTAAAACCAAACACACACACTATATCCTACACATATATTTGATGCTCATCTTGCACATGCAGATCCAACACTCTGGCCCATCCACATTCACAGTGCTGATCTCAGATCAGGTCCTCTCTGTCCATATAATCTTATTAATTATGATCTAAAAGAGGAAACTGATCCTAGACCAGCATGTTTAAACGATTTGTGAGTATGGGCCACATTCATTCTCTCCTTAGGCTGTATTGATAACCATGGAAGAAAACATGTTTTAGTACCTCACTAGTTTACTTACAGTATGAGTTAACAGTTTTATATGTATTGTTCTGCCTAATGCAGTTTGTTTGGAGTGAAAACTTAGCAGGGTGTGTGGCGCTGCTCGCTGACATGTTCCCTGTCCATGTGTTTTCCCCTTAGCAACTCAACCCTCAAATATTCCCTGACGTTCCATATTATTGCCTGATGTGCTGTGCTAATTAGTTTCAACGCACAAGCTGTCACACACAATAACATCCGTGGCTAATTACTCTGTCTCTTGCCAACTTTGAATATAACATGAATTCATCATTAACGTCATGAAACAGAAGTCCTCTGGGCTAATATTTAACTCCAATAACAACCCTGAACGTGACCTGTTAGTAAAGCTACACACACACACACTATTCCTGTGAGGACTTTTTGGGGACCAAAAATGAATTCCCATTCAAAATCCCTTTTTCCCCTAAACCTAAACCCCTAAGACTTTTTACAAGTGAGGACCGGCAAAATGTCATCACTTCTCCAGAATTTTTGTTGGCTCACTATTCTTGTGAGGCCTTCTGATAATCACAAGTATAGTAAACCGTGTACACACACACACACACCAGTTGTGAATAGTACTCACAACATTTGACTAATTAGCCCCGATCACTAATTAATTAGATGAAGCTGTTGATAATAGACAGTGGGGAGAACAAGTATTTGATACACTGCCAATTTAGCAGGTTTTCCTACTTACAAAGCATGTAGAGGTCTGTAATTTTTATCATTGGTACACTTCAACTGTGCGAGACAGAATCTAAAACAAAAATCCAGAAAATCACATTATATGATTTTTAAGTAATTAATTTGCATTTTATTGCATGACATAAGTATTTGATACATCAGAAAAGCAGAACTTAATATTTGGTACAGAAACCTTTGTTTGCAATTACAGAGATCATACGTTTTCTGTAGTTCTTGACCAGGTTTACACACACTGCAGCAGGGATTTTGGCCCACTCCTCCATACAGACCTTCTCCAGATCCTTCAGGTTTCAGGGCTGTCGCTGGGCAATACGGACTTTCAGCTCCCTCCAAAGATGTTCTATTGGGTTCAGGTCTGGAGACTGGCTAGGCCACTCCAGGACCTTGAGATGCTTCTTACGGAGCCACTCCTTAGTTGCCCTGGCTGTGTGTTTTGGGTCGTTGTCATGCTGGAAGACCCAGCCACGACCCATCTTCAATGCTCTTACTGAGGGAAGGAGGTTGTTGGCCAAGATCTCGCGACACATGGCCATCCTCCCTTCAATACGGTGCAGTCGTCCTTTCCCATTTGCAGAAAATCAACCCCAAAGAATGATGTTTCCACCTCCATGCTTCACAGTTGGGATGGTGTTCTTGGGGTTGTACTCATCCTTCTTCTTCCTCCAAACATGGCGAGTGGAGTTTAGAACAAAAAGCTCTATTTTTTTCTATGGTTTTCTTTGAGACTGTGGTCCCAGCTCTCTTCAGGTCATTGACCAGGTCCTGCCGTGTAGTTCTGGGCTCATGATCATGATCATTGATGCCCCACGAGGTGAGATCTTGCATGGAGCCCTAGACCGAGGGTGATTGACCGTCATCTTGAACTTCTTCCATTTTCTAATAATTGCACCAACAGTTGTTGCCTTCTCACCAAGCTGCTTGCCTATTGTCCTGTAGCCCATCCCAACCTTGTGCAGGTCTACAATTTTATCCCTGATGTCCTTACACAGTTCTCTGGTTTTGGCCATTGTGGAGAGGTTGGAGTCTGTTTGATTGAGTGTGTGGATAGGTGTCTTTTATACAGGTAACGAGTTCAAACAGGTGCAGTTAATACAGGTAATGAGTGGAGAACAGGAGGGCTTCTTAATGAAAAACTAAGGTCTGTGAGAGCCGGAATTCTTACTGGTTGGTAGGTGATCAAATACTTATGTCATGCAATAAAATGCAAATTAATTACTTAAAAATCATACAATGTGATTTTCTGGATTTTTGTTTTAGATTCCGTCTCTCACAGTTGAAGTGTACCTATGATAAAAATTACAGACCTCTACATGCTTTGTAAGTAGGAAAACCTGAAAAATCGGCAGTGTTTCAAATACTTGTTCTCCCCACTGTACATTATTAATAAGTACCTGAAGTCATTGTGCTGGACATAATAGAAATTATTGATCATTTTTTTGCCGATTGATGGTGCTATTGATGCATAAATGATCCGAGTAATGGTGATAATGTATATAGTAATGATGTATGTGAAGCACCTTGTACTGAATTCTGTTTTTGGTACCAAATAAAGTTTGATTTGATCATGATGTTACAGATGGTAATGTAATGCGTTGTGTTCTTTGATCGAGGACGGATAATGATCTGAGTAATGGTGATAGTGCGGGGAGATTGTGATGATCTAGATGGTAATGTGATGCATTGTGATTTAGGACTGATGGGTACTGCTTCACCATGGTGGATGAAGAGGAGGGAGGGGTCCCTGTCCTCACATCAGGATGTCTGGGTCTGGTGGGATCAGAGTTCCAGTGCAGGGTAAGTCTGAGGAACACCCCACTCCACCACACTGAAACCACCACACTGAAACCACCCCACTCCACCATACTGAAAACACCCCACTCCACCACACTGAAACCACCACACTGAAACCAGCCCACTCCACCATACTGAAACCACCCCACTCCACCACACTGAAAACACCCCACTCCACCATACTGAAAACACCCCACTCCACCATACTGAAAACACCCCACTCCACCACACTGAAAACACCCCACTCCACCACACTGAAACCACCACACTGAAACCACCCCACTCCACCATACTGAAAACATCCCACTCCACCATACTGAAACCACCCCACTCCACCATACTGAAACCACCCCACTCCACCATACTGAAACCACCCCACTCCACCATACTGAAAACACCCCACTCCACCATACTGAAAACCCCACTCCACCACACTGAAAACACCCCTCCACCATACTGAAAACACCCCACTCCACCATACTGAAAACACCCCACTCCACCACACTGAAAACACCCCACTCCACCACACTGAAAACACCCCACTCCACCACACTGAAAACACCCCACTCCACCACACTGAAATGAAACCACACCACTCCACCACACTGAAAACACCCTACTCCACCACACTGAAAACACCCCACTCCACCACACTGAAACCACCACACTGAAAACACCACACTGAAACCACCACACTGAAACCACCACACTGAAACCTCCACCACACTGAAACCACCCCACTCCACCACACGGAAAACACCCCACTCCACCACACTGAAAACACCCCACTCCACCACACTGAAACCACTCCACCACACTGAAACCACCACACTGAAAACACCCCACTCCACCACACTGAAACCACCTCACTCCATCACACTGAAACCACCTCACTCCATCACACTGAAACCACCTCACTCCACCACACTGAAACAACCCCACTCCACCACACTGAAACCACTCCACCACACTGAAACCACCTCACACTACCACACTGAAACCACTCCACCACACTGAAACCACCCCACTCTACCGCACTGAAAACACCACACTGAAACCACCCCACTCTTCCACAGTAAGACCACCTCACTCTTCCACACTGAAACCACTCTTCCACAGTAAGACCAACTCACTCTTCCATACTGAAACCACCGCACTCCACCACACAAAAACAACCACACTCCACCACAGTGAAACCACCTCACTCCACCACAGTGAAACCACTCTTCCACACTGAAACCAGTTCACCACACGGAAACCAACCCACTCCACCACACTGAAAACACCACACTCTACCACAGTGAAACCACCTCACTCTTCCACAGTGAAACCACCTCACTCTTCCACAGTGAAACCACCTCACTCCACCACAGTGAAACCACCTCACTCCACCACAGTAAAACCAACTCACTCTTCCACACTGAAACCACCCCACTCCACCACACTGAAACCACCCCACTCTACCACACTGAAACCACCCCACTCCACCACAGTGAAACCACCTCGCTCTTCCACAGTGAAACCACCTCGCTCTTCCACAGTGAAACCACCTCGCTCTTCCACAGTGAAACCACCTCACTCCACCACAGTGAAACCACCTCACTCCACCACAGTAAAACCAACTCACTCTTCCACACTGAAACCACCCCACTCCACCACACTGAAACCACCCCACTCCACCACAGTGAAATCACCTCACTCCACCACAGTGAAACAACCCCACTCCACCACAGTGAAACCACTCTTCCACACTGAAACCACTCCACCACAGTGAAACCACCCCACTCCACCCACTCCACCACACTGAAAACACCCCACTCCACCACACTGAAAACACCCCACTCCACCATACTGAAAACACCCCACTCCACCATACTGAAAACACCCCACTCCACCACACTGAAACCACCCCACTCCACCACACTGAAATGAAACCACACCACTCCACCACACTGAAAACACCCTACTCCACCACACTGAAACCACCACACTGAAACCACCACACTGAAAACACCCCAATCCACCACACTGAAACCACCACACTGAAACCACCCCACTCCACCACACTGAAACCACCCCACTCCACCACACTGAAAACACCCCACTCCACCACACTGAAAACACCCCACTCCACCACACTGAAACCACTCCACCACACTGAAACCACCACACTGAAAACACCCCACTCCACCACACTGAAACCACCTCACTCCATCACACTGAAACCACCTCACTCCATCACACTGAAACCACCTCACTCCATCACACTGAAACCACCTCACTCCACCACACTGAAACAACCCCACTCCACCACCCTGAAACCACTCCACCACACTGAAACCACCCCACTCCACCATACTGAAACCACCCCACTCCACCACACTGAAAACACCCCACTCTACCGCACTGAAAACACCACACTGAAACCACCCCACTCTTCCACAGTAAGACCACCTCACTCTTCCACACTGAAACCACTCTTCCACAGTAAGACCAACTCACTCTTCCATACTGAAACCACCGCACTCCACCACACAAAAACAACCACACTCCACCACAGTGAAACCACCTCACTCCACCACAGTGAAACCACTCTTCCACACTGAAACCAGTTCACCACACGGAAACCAACCCACTCCACCACACTGAAAACACCACACTCTACCACAGTGAAACCACCTCACTCTTCCACAGTGAAACCACCTCACTCTTCCACAGTGAAACCACCTCACTCCACCACAGTGAAACCACCCCACTCTACCACACTGAAACCACCCCACTCCACCACACTGAAACCACCCCACTCCACCACAGTGAAATCACCTCACTCCACCACAGTGAAACAACCCCACTCCACCACAGTGAAACAACCCCACTCCACCACAGTGAAACCACCTCACTCCACCACAGTGAAACCACCTCTTCCACACTGAAACCACTCCACCACACTGAAACCAACCCACTCCACCACACTGAAACCAACCCACTCCACCACACTGAAAACACCACACTCTACCACAGTGAAACCACCTCACTCTACCACAGTGATTCCACCACACCGAAACCACCTCACTCCACCACACTGAAACCAACCCACTCCACCACACTGAAAACACCACACTCTACCACACTGAAAACACCACACTGAAAACACCTCACTCTACCACACTGAAACCACTCCATCACACTGATACCACCTCACTCTACCACACTGAAACCACTCCACAACACTGAAACCACTCCACCACAGTGAAACCACTCCACCACACTGAAACCACCCCACTCCACCACACTGAAACCACCACACTGAAACCACCTCACTCTACCACACTGAAACCACTCCATCACACTGAAACCACCACACTCTACCACACTGAAACCACCTCACTCTACCACAGTGAAACCACCTCGCTCTTCCACAGTGAAACCACCTCGCTCTTCCACAGTGAAACCACCTCGCTCTTCCACAGTGAAACCACCTCGCTCTTCCACAGTGAAAGCACCTCGCTCTTCCACAGTGAAACCACCTCAGTGCTCTTCCACAGTGAAAACCACTCTACCACACTTCCACCACAGTGACCTCGCTCTTCCACAACACACCTCGCTCTTCCACAGTGAAACCACCTCGCCTCTTCCACAGTGAAACCAACTCGCTCTTCCACAGTGAAACCAACTCCACGCTCCACCACAGTGAAACAACCCCCTCCACCACAGTGAAACCACTCCACCACACTGAAACCACCCCACTCCACCACACTGAAACCAACACACTGAAACGACCTCACTCTACCACACTGAAACCCCTTCACCACACTGAAACCACAACACTGAAACCACCTCACTCTACCACACTGAAACCACTGCATCACACTGATACCACCTCACTCTACCACACTGAAACCACTTCACCACACTGAAACCACCACACTGAAACTACCACACTGAAACCACCCCATTCTACCACACTGAAACCACCACACTCTACCACACTGAAACCACCCCACTCTACCACACTGAAACCACCCCACTCTACCACACTGAAACCACCCCACTCTACCACACTGAAACCACCACTCCACCACACTGAAACCACCACACTGAAACCACCACACTCCACCCCACTGAAACCACCCCCACTGAAACCACCACACTGAAACCACCCCACTCTACCACACTGAAACCACCCCACTCTACCACACTGAATCTACCACACTGAAACCACACCACTCCACCACACTGAAACCACCACACTGAAACCACCCCACTCTACCACACTGAAACCACCCCACTCCACCACACTGAAACCACCCACTGAAACCACCCCGCTCCACCACACTGAAACCACCCCGCTCCACCACAGTGAAACCAACTCACTCTTCCACAGTGAAACCACCCCACTCTACCACACTGAAACCACCCCCACTCCACCACACTGAAACCACCCCACTCTACCACACTGAAACCACCCCACTCTACCACACTGAAACCACCACACTCCACCACACTGAAACCACCACACTCCACCACACTGAAACCACCACACTCCACCACACTGAAACCACCACTCCACCACACTGAAACCACCACACTGAAACCACCACACTCCACCCCACTGAAACCACCCCACTGAAACCACCACACTGAAACCACCCCACTCTACCACACTGAAACCACCCCACTCTACCACACTGAATCTACCACACTGAAACCACACCACTCCACCACACTGAAACCACCACACTGAAAACACCACACTCCACCACACTGAAACCACCCCACTCTACCACACTGAAACCACCCCACTCCACCACACTGAAACCACCACACTGAAACCACCCCGCTCCACCACACTGAAACCACCCCGCTCCACCACAGTGAAACCAACTCACTCTTCCACAGTGAAACCACCCCACTCTACCACACTGAAACCACCCCCCACTCCACCACACTGAAACCACCCCACTCCACCACACTGAAACCACCCCACTCCACCACACTGAAACCACCACACTGAAACCACCTCACTCTACCACACTGAAACCACTCCATCACACTGAAACCACCCCACTCTACCACACTGAAACCACCCCACTCCACCACAGTGAAACCACCTCGCTCCTCCACAGTGAAACCACCTCGCTCTTCCACAGTGAAACCACCTCGCTCTTCCACAGTGAAACCACCTCGCTCTTCCACAGTGAAACCACGTCGCTCTTCCACAGTGAAACCACCTCGCTCTTCCACAGTGAAACCACCTCGCTCTTCCACAGTGAAACCACCTCGCTCTTCCACAGTGAAACCACCTCGCTCTTCCACAGTGAAACCACCTCGCTCTTCCACAGTGAAACCAACTCGCTCTTCCACAGTGAAACCAACTCGCTCTTCCACAGTGAAACCACCTCACTCCACCACAGTGAAACAACCCCACTCCACCACAGTGAAACCACCACCACTCCACCACACTGAACGACCTCACTCTACCACACTGAAACCACTCCACCACACTGAAACTACCACACTGAAACCACCTCACTCTTCCACACTGAAACCACTCCACCACACTGAAACCAACCCACTCCACCACACTGAAACCAATCCACTCCACCACACTGAAAACACCACACTCTACCACAGTGAAACCACCTCACTCTACCACAGTGATTCCACCACACCGAAACCACCTCACTCCACCACAGTGAAACCACTCTTCCACACTGAAACCACTCCACCACACTGAAACCAACCCACTCCACCACACTGAAAACACCACACTCTACCACACTGAAAACACACACTGAAACCACCTCACTCTACCACACTGAAACCACTCCATCACACTGATTCCACCTCACTCTACCACACTGAAACCACTCCACAACACTGAAACCACTCCACCACAGTGAAACCACTCCACCACACTGAAACCACCCCACTCCACCACACTGAAACCACCACACTGAAACCACCTCACTCTACCACACTGAAACCACTCCATCACACTGAAACCACCCCACTCTACCACACTGAAACGACTCACTCTACCACACTGAAACCACCTCGCTCTTCCACAGTGAAACCCCCTCGCTCTTCCACAGTGAAACCACCCCACTCCACCACAGTGAAACCACCTCGCTCTTCCACAGTGAAACCACCTCGCTCTTCCACAGTGAAACCACCTCGCTCTTCCACAGTGAAACCACCTCGCTCTTCCACAGTGAAACCACCTCGCTCTTCCACAGTGAAACCACCTCGCTCTTCCACAGTGAAAACACCTCGCTCTTCCACAGTGAAACCACCTCGCTCTTCCACAGTGAAACCACCTCGCTCTTCCACAGTGAAACCACCTCGCTCTTCCACAGTGAAACCAACTCGCTCTTCCACAGTGAAACCAACTCGCTCCACCACAGTGAAACAACCCCCTCCACCACAGTGAAACCACTCCACCACACTGAAACCACCCCACTCCACCACACTGAAACCAACACACTGAAACGACCTCACTCTACCACACTGAAACCACTTCACCACACTGAAACCACCACACTCTACCACACTGAAACCACTTCACCACACTGAAACCACCACACTGAAACCACCACACTGAAACCACCCCATTCTACCACACTGAAACCACCACACTCTACCACACTGAAACCACCACACTCTACCACACTGAAAGCACCCCACTTTACCACACTGAAACCACCCCACTCTACCACACTGAAACCACCCCACTCTACCACACTGAAACCACCACACTCCACCACACTGAAACCACCACACTCCAACACACTGAAACCACCACACTCCACCACACTGAAACCACCACACCACCACACTGAAACCACCACACTCCACCACACTGAAACCACCCCACTGAAACCACCACACTGAAACCACCCCACTCTACCACACTGAAACCACCCCACTCTACCACACTGAATCTACCACACTGAAACCACACCACTCCACCACACTGAAACCACCACACTGAAACCACCACACTGAAACCACCCCACTCTACCACACTGAAACCACCCCACTCCACCACACTGAAACCACCACACTGAAACCACCCCGCTCCACCACACGGAAACCACCCCGCTCCACCACAGTGAAACCAACTCACTCTTCCACAGTGAAACCACCCCACTCTACCACACTGAAACCACCCCACTCTACCACACTGAAACCACCACACTCCACCACACTGAAACCACCACACTCCACCACACTGAAACCACCACACTCCACCACACTGAAAACACCACTCCACCACACTGAAACCACCACACTGAAACCACCACACTCCACCCCACTGAAACCACCCCACTCTACCACACTGAAACCACCCCACTCTACCACACTGAATCTACCACACTGAAACCACACCACTCCACCACACTGAAACCACCACACTGAAACCACCCCAGTCTACCACACTGAAACCACCCCACTCCACCACACTGAAACCACCACACTGAAACCACCCCGCTCCACCACACTGAAACCACCCCGCTCCACCACAGTGAAACCAACTCACTCTTCCACAGTGAAACCACCCCACTCTACCACACTGAAACCACCCCCACTCCACCACACTGAAACCACCCCACTCCACCACACTGAAACCACCCCACTCCACCACACTGAAACCACCACACTGAAACCACCTCACTCTACCACACTGAAACCACTCCATCACTGAAACCACCCCACTCCACCACAGTGAAACCACCTCGCTCTTCCACAGTGAAACCACCTCGCTCTTCCACAGTGAAACCACCTCGCTCTTCCACAGTGAAACCACCTCGCTCTTCCACAGTGAAACCACCTCGCTCTTCCACAGTGAAACCACCTCGCTCTTCCACAGTGAAACCAACTCGCTCTTCCACAGTGAAACCAACTCGCTCTTCCACAGTGAAACCACCTCACTCCACCACAGTGAAACAACCCCACTCCACCACAGTGAAACCACTCCACCACACTGAAACCACCACCACTCCACCACACTGAAACGACCTCACTCTACCACACTGAAACCACTCCACCACACTGAAACTACCACACTGAAACCACCTCACTCTACCACACTGAAACCACTGCATCACACTGATACCACCTCACTCTACCACACTGAAACCACTTCACCACACTGAAACCAGCACACTGAAACCACCACACTGAAACCACTCCACCACACTGAAACCACCCCATTCTACCACACTGAAACCACCACACTCTACCACACTCTACCACACTGAAACCACCACACTCCACCATACTGAAACCACCCCACTCTACCACACTGAAACCACCACACTCCACCACACTGAAACCACCACACTCCACCACACTGAAAACCACCACACTGAAACCACCACACTCCACCCCACTGAAACCACCACACTGAAACCACCCACTCCACCCCACTGAAACCACCACACTGAAACCACTCTACCCACTCTACCACACTGAATCTACCACACTGAAACCACCACACTGAAACCACCCCACTCCACCACACTGAAACCACCCCACTCCACCACACTGAAACCACCACACTGAAACCACCCCACTCCACCACACTGAAACCACCCCGCTCCACCACAGTGAAACCAACTCACTCTTCCACAGTGAAACCACCCCACTCCACCACACTGAAACCACCCCCACTCCACCACACTGAAACCACCCCCACTCCACCACACTGAAACCACCCTACTCCACCACACTGAAACCACCCCACTCCACCACACTGAAACCACATCACTCTTCCACAGTGAAACCACTCTGTGATTAAGTTTCCCCTAGGTACAGATCTAGGATCAGCTTCCCCTCCACAAATCCTAACCTTAACAAATAATGGGGAAAATGCTAAACTGACCCAGATCAGCGCATAGGGTAACTTCACCAGTAAATCCACACCTTTGGACACTGACAGCAGCACCAACCACCTGGACGGCACAGTAGAAAGCAGACAATTCCCTCCACACACAATCAGGGGACTGTATATATCAATCGTCTCAGAGTAGGAGTGCTGATTTTAGGATCTGTTTAGCATATTACATCACAATGAATAATGATTGATGATTCTCAGATCCATTCTCAAAGTAGGTTGGCTGCTGATTACTCGTAGTAGATACAGTCCATAGGTAATGAGATACTTTTTTATATATTGTATATGTAGGCTATTTCAGCCACATCCGTTGCTGACGGGTGTATAAAATCAAGCACACAGCCATGCAATCTTCATACACAACTATAATTGCCGTTATTGTGAAGTGGAAACGTCTAGGAGCAACAATGGCTCAGCCGCAAAGTGGTAGGCCACACAAGCTCACAGAATGGGACCTCTGAGTGCTGAAGCGTCTGTCCTTGGTTGTAACACTTACTACCGAGTTCCAAACTGCCTCTGGAAGCAATGTCAGCACAATAACTGTTCGTCGGGAGCACATGCAAGCCTAAGATCACTATGCGCAATGCCAAGCGTCGGCTGGAGTGGTGTAAAGCTCGCCGCCATTGGACTCTGGAGCAGTGGAAATGCATTCTCTGACTTGATGAATCACGCTTCACCATGTGGCAGTCTGATGGACGAATCTGGGTTTGGCAGATGTCAGGAGAACACTACCTGCACGAATGCATAGTGCCAACTATAAAGTTTGGTGGAGGATAAATAATGGTCTGGGGCTGTTTTACAAAGGTTCGGGCTAGGCCCCTTAGTTCCAGTGAAGGGAAATCTTAACGCTACAGCATACAATAACATTCTAGATGATTCTGGGCTTCCAACTTTGTGGCACAGTTTGAGGAAGGCCCTTTCCTGTTTCAGCATGACAATGCCCCGTGCACAAAGCGAGGTCCATACAGAAATGGTTTGTCAAGATTGGTGTGGAAGAACTTGACTGCCCTGCACAGAGCCCTGACCTCAACTCCATTGAACACCTTTGGGATGAACTGGAATGTAGACTGTGAGCCAGGCCTTATCTCCCAACATCAGTGCCCGACCTCACTAATGCTTTTGTGGCTGAATGGAAGCAAGTCCCTGCAGCAATGTTCCAACATCTAGTGGAAAGCCTGTGGAGGCTATTCTCGCAGCGAAGGGGAGACCAACTCCATATTAATGCCCATGATTTTGGAATCAGATGTTCGACAAGGGGTCCACATACTTTCGGTCATGTAGTGTAGTCAGCACACCACAAACACATCTTCTGTTCATCAATGTATTGTCTGTACGAGGTGTACTCCAGGCGATATTTGCCCATCTTGGGTCAAAACATTTTCATAAAAGCATGAAAGTTGCTACACTTGTGGGAACAGTGTGAGAAATTGAACAGCAACAGTATCTGATGCATTCACAATGTAATTGTGCTTCCAGGACACAGGCAACTCCCGACTGAGAAGATCCCTGGAGTGCTGTACTGACCAGGACTACTGCAACAAAGACCTGCACCCCACCCTGCCCCCACTCAAAACACCCAGTAATATACTTTATACACACACACTCACATACACAGATAGAAGTGACCAGGGACAGCGAGTTACCAGTGACCATGTCAGGGCCCGGCGAGGTAACAGTGTCAGCGAGTTACCAGTGGCAGGGCCCAGCGAGTTACCAGTGACCATGTCAGGGCCCAGCGAGGTAACAGTGTCAGCGAGTTACTAGTGGCAGGGCCCAGCGAGTTACCAGTGACCATGTCAGGGCCCAGCGAGTTACCAGTGACCATGTCAGGGCCCAGCGAGGTAACAGTGACCATGTCAGGGCCCAGCGAGTTACCAGTGACCATGTCAGGGCCCAGCGAGTTACCAGTGACCATGTCAGGGCCCAGCGAGGTAACAGTGTCAGCGAGTTACCAGTGACCATGTCAGGGCCCAGCGAGGTAACAGTGTCAGCGAGTTACTAGTGGCAGGGCCCAGCGAGTTACCAGTGACCATGTCAGGGCCCAGCGAGTTACCAGTGACCATGTCAGGGCCCAGCGAGGTAACAGTGACCATGTCAGGGCCCAGCGAGTTACCAGTGACCATGTCAGGGCCCAGCGAGTTACCAGTGACCATGTCAGGGCCCAGCGAGGTAACAGTGACCATGTCAGGGCCCAGCGAGTTACCAGTGACCATGTCAGGGCCCAGCGAGTTACCAGTGACCATGTCAGGGCCCAGCGAGTTACCAGTGACCATGTCAGGGCCCAGCGAGTTACCAGTGACCATGTCAGGGCCCAGCGAGTTACCAGTGACCATGTCAGGGCCCAGCGAGTTACCAGTGACCATGTCAGGGCCCAGCGAGGTAACAGTGTCAGCGAGTTACTAGTGGCAGGGCCCAGCGAGTTACCAGTGACCATGTCAGGGCCCAGCGAGTTACCAGTGACCATGTCAGGGCCCAGCGAGGTAACAGTGACCATGTCAGGGCCCAGCGAGGTAACAGTGTCAGCGAGTTACTAGTGGCAGGGCCCAGCGAGTTACCAGTGACCATGTCAGGGCCCAGCGAGTTACCAGTGACCATGTCAGGGCCCAGCGAGGTAACAGTGACCATGTCAGGGTCCAGCGAGGTAACAGTGTCAGCGAGTTACTAGTGGCAGGGCCCAGCGAGTTACCAGTGACCATGTCAGGGCCCAGCGAGGTAACAGTGACCATGTCAGGGCCCAGCGAGGTAACAGTGACCATGTCAGGGCCCAGCGAGGTAACAGTGACCATGTCAGGGCCCAGCGAGGTAACAGTGACCATGTCAGGGCCCAGCGAGGTAACAGTGACCATGTCAGGGCCCAGCGAGGTACCAGTGACCATGTCAGGGCCCAGCGAGTTACCAGTGACCATGTCAGGGCCCGGCGAGGTAACAGTGTCAGCGAGTTACCAGTGGCAGGGCCCAGCGAGTTACCAGTGACCATGTCAGGGCCCAGCGAGGTAACAGTGTCAGCGAGTTACCAGTGGCAGGGCCCAGCGAGTTACCAGTGACCATGTCAGGGCCCAGCGAGGTAACAGTGTCAGCGAGTTACCAGTGGCAGGGCCCAGCGAGTTACCAGTGACCATGTCAGGGCCCAGCGAGGTAACAGTGTCAGCGAGTTACTAGTGGCAGGGCCCAGCGAGGTAACAGTGTCAGCGAGTTACTAGTGGCAGGGCCCAGCGAGGTAACAGTGTCAGCGAGTTACTAGTGGCAGGGCCCAGCGAGGTAACAGTGTCAGCGAGTTACTAGTGGCAGGGCCCAGCGAGTTACCAGTGACCATGTCAGGGCCCAGCGAGGTAACAGTGTCAGCGAGTTACTAGTGGCAGGGCCCAGCGAGTTACCAGTGACCATGTCAGGGCCCAGCGAGTTACCAGTGACCATGTCAGGGCCCAGCGAGGTAACAGTGTCAGCGAGTTACTAGTGGCAGGGCCCAGCGAGTTACCAGTGACCATGTCAGGGCCCAGCGAGGTAACAGTGTCAGCGAGTTACTAGTGGCAGGGCCCAGCGAGTTACCAGTGACCATGTCAGGGCCCAGCGAGGTAACAGTGTCAGCGAGTTACCAGTGGCAGGGCCCAGCGAGTTACCAGTGACCATGTCAGGGCCCAGCGAGGTAACAGTGTCAGCGAGTTACCAGTGGCAGGGCCCAGCGAGTTACCAGTGACCATGTCAGGGCCCAGCGAGGTGACAGTGTCAGCGAGTTACCAGTGACCATGTCAGGGCCCAGCGAGGTGACAGTGTCAGCGAGTCACCAGTGACCATGTCAGGGCCCAGCGAGTCACCAGTGAGAGAAGCAGGTGAAATGGAGGCAGTAAAGTCAGCTCCATAGCTCCGCTCTTCTGCAGTGATTGGCCCACAATCGGCCCAAGAGATCACTAGCTAGGGTTTCTGTAGAAGACCTGAAAGGATGTGTTGGACTTCACACACAACGGCAGGTCGTGTGTGTGTGTGTGTGTGTGTGTGTGTGTGTGTGTGTGTGTGTGTGTGTGTGTGTGTGTGTGTGTGGCAGTAAGACTAGAGTCCCAGAGAAAGCAGAACTCCCAACAGACATGGCCAGCAGTGTCATCAATCTGAAACTCGAGAAGCGGGCTTCAGGAAGAGATCCTATCGATCAGGGCTAGGGTTCCCTCAGCTAGTTCACTCTGGTCCCTGGGGACACCACTGTGTGTGGAACTGAGAGAGAGTATAACATGTTGGATTAACAATAAAGAACCTTTGAAATAACATGACTTAATGATGACTGTTTTTGACTGTTGTCTATTTCCAAAGGGATGTGTGGCCCCTGTTTGTATTGAATATGTGATCTGTTACTTATATGAAGTGATCCGTTGTTACTCTCTCCCCCTGTTTCTTCTCTCCTCCTCCTCCTCTCTCTCCCCCTCAAACCCTCCTTCCCGCCCTCTCTCACTCCCCTCTCTCTCCAACTCTTCCCCTCCTCCCCACCCTCTCCCCCTCCCCCTCTCTCACTCCCCTCTCTCTCCAACTCTTCCCCTCCTCCCTGCCCCCTCCCCCTCTCTCGCTCCACTCTCTCTCTCTCTCTCACCCCCTCTCCCTCTCTGTAGATTATGCAGATGGGAACATTCACCACATGGCTCTGCTCATCTCCGTCACTGTGTGCAGCATTATCCTGGCTCTCATCGTTATGTTCTGCTACTTCAGGTGAAACTCAGTTTGCCTCGAGAGAACGTTTTAGAACAGGGCTGCTCAACCCTGCTCCTGGAGAGCTACGTACCGTCCTGTAGGTTTTCACTCCAACCCTGTTCCTGGAGAGCTACGTACCGGCCTGTAGGTTTTCACTCCAACCCTGTTCCTGGAGAGCTACGTACCGTCCTGTAGGTTTTCACTCCAACCCTGTTCCTGGAGAGCTACCCTCCTGTAGGTTTTCACTCCAACCCTGTTCCTGGAGAGCTACGTACCGTCCTGTAGGTTTTCACTCCAACCCTGTTCCTGGAGAGCTAAGTACCCTCCTGTAGGTTTTCACTCCAACCCTGTTCCTGGAGAGTTTTCACTCCAACCCTGTTCCTGGAGAGCTACGTACCGTCCTGTAGGTTTTCACTCCAACCCTGTTCCTGGAGAGCTACGTACCGTCCTGTAGGTTTTCACTCCAACCCTGTTCCTGGAGAGCTACCCTCCTGTAGGTTTTCACTCCAACCCTGTTCCTGGAGAGCTACGTACCGTCCTGTAGGTTTTCACTCCAACCCTGCTCCTGGAGAGCTACGTACCGTCCTGTAGGTTTTCACTCCAACCCTGTTCCTGGAGAGCTACGTACCGTCCTGTAGGTTTTCACTCCAACCCTGCTCCTGGAGAGCTACGTACCGTCCTGTAGGTTTTCACTCCAACCCTGCTCCTGGAGAGCTACGTACCGTCCTGTAGGTTTTCACTCCAACCCTGTTCCTGGAGAGCTACGTACCGTCCTGTAGGTTTTCACTCCAACCCTGTTCCTGGAGAGCTACGTACCGTCCTGTAGGTTTTCACTCCAACCCTGCTCCTGGAGAGCTACGTACCGTCCTGTAGGTTTTCACTCCAACCCTGCTCCTGGAGAGCTACGTACCGTTTTGTAGGTTTTCACTCCAACCCTGTTCCTGGAAACCTACTGGAGTGAAAACCTACTGGAGGGTAGCTCTCCAGGAACAGGGTTGGAGTGAAAACCTACTGGAAGGTAGCTCTCCAGGAACAGGGTTAGGCATTTAGTCCTGTTACCATGTTATGAATAAGGTTATTCCCAGTACATGTACAGTCTCTTTGTTCATCTGTACTTAAAATATTCATTCCACTTTGGGAACAAATGCATTTTAAAAAATACTTATTTTATTGTGTTTCTGTTTTGTCTGATGAATCCACAGGAGAAGTATTGTTTGTACTTTGAATGAAAATAATTGAACACAACGAAGAATCATATATCTCTGATATGACATGTTTTCTAGTCAATGTTTGAATTATCCAGAATTCTGATATTCCATACAAACTACTCACATTAAAGGGTTGTTTGATGTATACTGATGTGTGTGTGTGTGTTTGGCTGTGCTGCAGGTACAAGCGCCAGGAGTCTGGGCCGCGCTACAGCATTGGTCTGGAGCAGGATGAGTCCTACATCCCTCCGGGAGAGTCTCTCAGAGACCTTATAGAACAGTCCCAGAGTTCAGGCAGTGGCTCAGGTCTCCCCCTGCTGGTATGTTACACACACTGCACCCCTCTACCACCAGCTCACTAGTTGTATCCTCCCTAAGTCTGGATTTAATCACGTCCCTTCACCGATTGTAAAGTAAATTACTGGCGTAAGAAACATTGTGAAAACTCCCACTAAGCCCATGTCTAGACCAATGCAATACTTTGGATTTGTGGGAAGTAGTGAAGGAGTGTACACTTCAGGAGAAGGTTTTGTAGGAAGTAGCGAAGGAGTGTACACTTCAGGAGAAGGGTTTGTAGGAAGTAGTGAAGGAGTGTACACTTCAGGAGAAGGGTTTGTAGGAAGTAGTGAAGGAGTGTACACTTCAGGAGAAGGTTTTGTAGGAAGTAGCGAAGGAGTGTACACTTCAGGAGAAGGGTTTGTAGGAAGTAGTGAAGGAGTGTACACTTCAGGAGAAGGGTTTGTAGGAAGTAGTGAAGGAGTGTACACTTCAAGAGAAGGTTTTGTAGGAAGTAGCGAAGGAGTGTACACTTCAGGAGAAGGGTTTGTAGGAAGTAGTGAAGGAGTGTACACTTCAAGAGAAGGTTTTGTAGGAAGTAGCGAAGGAGTGTACACTTCAGGAGAAGGGTTTGTAGGAAGTAGTGAAGGAGTGTACACTTCAAGAGAAGGGTTTGTAGGAAGTAGTGAAGGAGTGTACACTTCAGGAGAAGGGTTTGTAGGAAGTAGCGAAGGAGTGTACACTTCAGGAGAAGGTTTTGTAGGAAGTAGCGAAGGAGTGTACACTTCAGGAGAAGGGTTTGTAGGAAGTAGTGAAGGAGTGTACACTTCAGGAGAAGGGTTTGTAGGAAGTAGTGAAGGAGTGTACACTTCAGGAGAAGGGTTTGTAGGAAGTAGTGAAGGAGTGTACACTTCAGGAGAAGGGTTTGTAGGAAGTAGTGAAGGAGTGTACACTTCAGGAGAAGGGTTTGTAGGAAGTAGTGAAGGAGTGTACACTTCAGGAGAAGGGTTTGTAGGAAGTAGCGAAGGAGTGTACACTTCAGGAGAAGGTTTTGTAGGAAGTAGCGAAGGAGTGTACACTTCAGGAGAAGGGTTTGTAGGAAGTAGTGAAGGAGTGTACACTTCAGGAGAAGGGTTTGTAGGAAGTAGTGAAGGAGTGTACACTTCAGGAGATGGTTTTGTAGGAAGTAGCGAAGGAGTGTACACTTCAGGAGAAGGGTTTGTAGGAAGTAGTGAAGGAGTGTACACTTCAGGAGAAGGGTTTGTAGGAAGTAGTGAAGGAGTGTACACTTCAGGAGAAGGTTTTCAGGAAGTAGCGAAGGAGTGTACACTTCAGGAGAAGGGTTTGTAGGAAGTAGTGAAGGAGTGTACACTTCAGGAGAAGGGTTTGTAGGAAGTAGTGAAGGAGTGTACACTTCAGGAGAAGGGTTTGTAGGAAGTAGTGAAGGAGTGTACACTTCAGGAGAAGGGTTTGTAGGAAGTAGTGAAGGAGTGTACACTTCAGGAGAAGGTTTTGTAGGAAGTAGTGAAGGAGTGTACACTTCAGGAGAAGGGTTTGTAGGAAGTAGTGAAGGAGTGTACACTTCAGGAGAAGGGTTTGTAGGAAGTAGTGAAGGAGTGTACACTTCAGGAGAAGGGTTTGTAGGAAGTAGTGAAGGAGTGTACACTTCAGGAGAAGGGTTTGTAGGAAGTAGTGAAGGAGTGTACACTTCAGGAGAAGGGTTTGTAGGAAGTAGTGAAGGAGTGTACACTTCAGGAGAAGGGTTTGTAGGAAGTAGTGAAGGAGTGTACACTTCAGGAGAAGGGTTTGTAGGAAGTAGTGAAGGAGTGTACACTTCAGGAGAAGGGTTTGTAGGAAGTAGTGAAGGAGTGTACACTTCAGGAGAAGGGTTTGTAGGAAGTAGTGAAGGAGTGTACACTTCAGGAGAAGGGTTTGTAGGAAGTAGTGAAGGAGTGTACACTTCAGGAGAAGGGTTTGTAGGAAGTAGTGAAGGAGTGTACACTTCAGGAGAAAGGAGATATTTGAAGGACACCCACACACCCATGTAGTACAACTGATGAACAACACAATGATACAACTGATATGTTTGTGCTACGACAGAGGGTTTGTCAGTCTGTACAAAAATGTTTACACATGAGCTGTGTCTCCACAACGCTTTTGTAATCATTTTTGTGCAGGAAAAACTCTCCATTGTATCACAACCATTCTGCCACGTGTGTGTTGCACGTCACTTCAGCACCACTTCAGTGCAGAGAAGCCTAACACTGTTTGTGTGCGTTCTGGGGCAGAGAAGCCTAACACTGTTTGTGTGCGTTCTGGGGCAGAGAATCCTAACACTGTTTGTGTGCGTTCTGGGCCAGAGAAAGCCTAACACTGTTTGTGTGCGTTCTGGGCCAGAGAAATCCTAACACTGTTTGTGTGCGTTCTGGGCCAGAGAAAGCCTAACACTGTTTTTGTGCATTCTGGGCCAGAGAAAGCCTAACACGGAACCCAAACCGGCTGCGCGTGTGCGCCATCGTGCATAAATGTATTTTGTCCCCCCACACCAAACACGATCACGACACGCAGTTTAAAATGTCACTACAAACTCTGAACCAATTACATTCATGTGGGGACAGGTCGAAAAACATTAAACCTTTATGGCAATTCTGCTAGTTAGCTTGCACTTGCTAGCTAATTAGTCCTATTTAGCTAGCTTGCTGTTGCTAGATAATTTGTCTTGGGATATAAACATTGAGTTGTTATTTTACCTGAAATGCACAAGGTCCTCTACTCCACCAATTAATCCGCACATAAAACTCCCCTCATCTACCACACAGTAGGGGGAAACTCTCCTCATCTACCACACAGTAGGGGGAAACTCCCCTCATCTACCACACAGTAGGGGGAAACTCCCCTCATCTACCACACAGTAGGGGGAAACTCCCCTCATCTTCCACACAGTAGGGGGAAACTCCCCTCATCTACCACACAGTAGGGGGAAACTCCCTCATCTACCACACAGTAGGGGGAAACTCCCCTGATCTACCACACTGTAGGGGGAAACTCCCCTGATCTACCACACTGTAGGGGGAAACTCCCCTGATCTACCACACAGTAGGGGGAAACTCCTCTCATCTACCACACAGTAGGGGGAAACTCCCCCCATCTACCACACAGTGGGGCGAAACTCCCCTTATCTATCACACAGTGGGGGGAGACTCCCCTCATCTACCACCAATGTGAAGGAACCTTGTCTGACATCGCCCTCCTCCCCTCTCCCCCTCCTCCCAGGTGCAGCGCACCATAGCCAAGCAGATTCAGATGGTTAAGCAGATTGGAAAGGGCCGCTACGGAGAGGTGTGGATGGGCAAGTGGAGAGGAGAGAGGGTGGCCGTCAAAGTCTTCTTCACCACCGAAGAGGCCAGCTGGTTCAGAGAGACTGAGATTTACCAGACTGTCCTCATGAGACACGAGAACATACTGTGTAAGGAGAGAGAGTTGCTGTGTGAGATACACAATGCATTCGGAAAGTATTCAGACCCTTTGACTTTTTCCAAATACAGCCTTATTATAAAATTTTTTTTTTTTTTTTGCAATATACACACAATACCCCATAATGACAAAGCAAAAAAACGTTTTTTTTTTTTTTTTCAAAGGTATATAAAAAAAACTGAAATATCACATTTACATAAGTATTCAGACCCTTTACTCAGTACTTTGTTGAAGCACCTTTGGCAGTGATTACAGCCTATTCTTCTTGGGTATGACACTACAAGCTTGACACACCTGTATTTGGGGAGTTTCTTCCATTCTTCTCTGCAGATTCTCTCAAAACCTGTCAGGTTGGAAGGGGAGCGTCACTGCACAGCTATTTTCAGATCCCTCCAAAGATGTTCGATCGGGTTCAAGTCCGGGTTCTGGCTGGGCCACTCAAGGACCTTCAGAGACTTGTCCTGAAGCCACTCCTACGTTGTCTTGACTGTGTGCTTAGGGTCGTTGTCTTGTTGGAAGGTGAACCTTCACCCCAGTCTCAGGTCCTGAGGGCTCTGGAGCAGGTTTTCATCAAGGATCTCTCTGTACTTGGCTCCATTCATTTTTCCCTCTATCCTGACTAGTCTCCCAGTCCCTGCCGCTGAAAAACATCCACACAGCATGATGCTGCCACCACCATGCTTCACCGTGGGGATGGTGCCAGGTTTCCTCCAGACATGATGCTTGGCATTCAGGCCAAATAGTTCAATCTTGATTTCATCAGACCAGAGAATATTGTTTCTCATGATCTGAGAGTTCTTCAGGTGCCTTTTGGAAAACTCCAAGTGGGCTGTCATGTGCCTTTTACTGAGGAGTGGATTCCATCTGGGCCATAAAGGCCTGATTGGTGGTGTGCTACAGAGATGGTTGTCCTTCTGGAAGGTTCTCTCATCTCCACAGAGGAACTCTGGAGCTCTGTCAGTGACCATTGGGTTCTTGGTCACCTCTCTGACCAACTTCTTCCATTTAAGAATGTTGGAGGCCACTGTGTTCTTGGGGAGCTTCAATTCTGCAGACATGTTTTGGTACCCTTCCCCAGATCTGTGCCTCGGCACAATCCTGTCTCGGAGCTCTACGGGCAATTCCTTCGACCTCGTGGCTTGGTTTTTGCTCTGACATGCACTGTCAACTGTGGGACCTTTTTATAGAGACAGGTGTGGGCCTTTCCAAATCATGTCCAATCAATTGAATTTACCACAGGTTGGACTCCAATCAAGTTGTAGAAACATCTCAAGGATGATCAATAGAAACAGGATGCACCTGAGCTCAATTTTGAGTCTCATAACAAAGGGTCTGAATACTAATGTAAATAAGTTAGTTCTGTTTTATTTTTAATACATTTGCAAAAATGTATAAAAACCCGTTTTTGCTTTGTCAATATGGGGTATTGTGTGTAGATTGATGATAATTTTTTATTTAATCCATTTTAAAATTGGGCTGTAATGTAACAAAATGTGTAAAAAGGGAAGGGGTCTGAAAACTTTCTGAATTCTCTGTACATATACTGTAATGCTATAATAGTGCTATAATGTTCCTCAGTTCCATATCGCTCAACTTCCCCTGTGTCCATCAGGCTTCATAGCGGCTGACATCAAGGGAACAGGCTCGTGGACCCAGCTCTACCTGATCACAGACTACCATGAGGGTGGCTCTCTGTACGACTACCTCAAGTCCACCACGCTGGACACCAAGGCCATGCTGCGACTGGCCTACTCCTCAGTCTCGGGCCTCTGTCACCTCCACACAGAGATCTTTGGTACCCAGGGCAAGCCGGCCATCGCCCACAGAGACCTGAAGAGCAAGAACATCCTGGTGAAGAAGAATGGAGCCTGCTGCATCGCTGACCTGGGCCTGGCTGTCAAATTCATCAGGTAGGGGGGGGAGAGTGTTATTGTGTGCGTGCCAGTCGATCGATTGTCCCTCATAATTAATTCCATTCAACCAAACTATTTGCATGAGAGTATCATAGTGTCACAATGGACAACAATAAGTTGAAAAGGTTCATGGAAATACAAATAGGAAAATTAAATTAAAAACTAAACTAAACAAAAAAATCTAATATAACATGGTCTCCCTGTGTTCTTCTCCCTCCATCACTATCTCTCTCATCTAACATCTCTCCCCTGTTCTTCTTCCCCTCCATCACTATCTCTCTCATCTCATCTAACATCTCTCCCTCTGTTCTTCTCCCTCCATCACTATCTCTCTCTCATCTCATCAAACATCTCTCCCCTGTTCTTCTCTCCATCCATCACTATCTCTCTCATCTCATCTAACATCTCTCCCCTGTTCTTCTCCCCCTCCATCACTATCTCTCTCATCTAACATCTCTCTCCTGTTCTTCTCTCCATCCATCACTATCTCTCATCTCATCTAACATCTCTCCCTCTGTTCTTCTCTCCATCCATATTTCTCCCTCTATTTTTCTATCCATCACTATCTCTCTCATCTAATCTAACATGGTTTCCCTCTCTCCCTCCCTCCATCCCTACCTCTCCTTTCTACCATCCCAGTGACACCAACGAGGTGGACATCCCTCCCAACACCAGGGTGGGCACCAAGCGCTACATGCCCCCAGAAGTCCTGGATGAGAGCCTCAACAGGAACCACTTCCAGTCCTACATCATGGCCGACATGTACAGCTTCGGCCTCATCCTCTGGGAGATCGCCAGGCGCTGTGTCTCAGGAGGTACTGTAACCAAGTAGTTTCACCCTAGATGCTGATCTCGTGTCAGTTTAGCATTTTTCCCAATTATGGTTGAGGTTAGGATTGGGGAGGGAAAGCTGATTCTAGATCTGTACCTAGCGGAAACTGTCTCAGGAAGTACTGTAGAGCTTTCAGCGAAATTAGATCAAATCCGCATTGTGGTATTTATGTGTTCCAGGTATTGTAGAGGAGTACCAGCTACCGTACCATGACCTGGTGCCCTCTGACCCCTCGTATGAGGACATGAGAGAGGTAGTCTGCATCAAGAGGTTACGACCTTCCTTCCCCAACCGCTGGACTAGCGACGAGGTAAGCCAGTCACACATACACAGACACACACAGAGTCACATAAGCATGTAAACACACACACATCAACCACACACACACACGCACACACACGTTGGTTAATCCAAAAACTAGAGCTGACTGTGTTTTGTTGTGCCCCCTACAGTGCCTTAGGCAGATGGGCAAGTTGATGACGGAGTGTTGGGCCCACAACCCGGCCTCTCGCCTCACGGCACTGCGCGTCAAGAAGACCCTGGCCAAGATGTCCGAGTCTCAGGATATTAAACTGTGATGGCCGGGAGGGACACTCCAGGCGTGGGGGAAACACGTCACCACGGACCGACAGCCAGGGCTCTGCTCCGCTCTACCCACAGTCCTCTGCTGCATGGGGGGGTCAGGAGGACCAGAAGCCAGCAGTGCATCACAGGGAGCCTCACCCCGGGCCACGGTCACTCAGAGAGAAGGAGAGAACCGCCCGTAACCCCTTGAACTGTCGTGATGAACTACTTGTTTAGATACTGAAGACCTGGGGCAGGTATTGCCTTTTTAAAGCGACCTGCTATGATCATGTTTGGTTGGCTTAGACAAAGAGGACACAAGCCAAGTGGGTTTTATTTGTGCTTTCTGTGAAAGCTGCTCTAGTTTTGGATGATGGGCCAGTGGTGGCCAGAGGAAGAGGGAGGTGGGGAACTGCATGAGGAGGGTGGAGGGTGACCCCTTCAGGCGCATCACAGGATGACAGCAGGAGGAATCAGCTGACAATCTGAAGCCATAATCAAGTGTTGATTTAGATTTTGGGGTGTATTTATTAGTGCAAACCGTAGAAAAACATTTTCTACCACAAAAGTTTTTCAACAAAAACAAGCATTTCTTATTGGACAATTTTAGGTTAGTCCCTCCCCATTTTAGCCAGTTGGCTTCTGTTTGGTTCCTAGTGAATACACCCCTGTTGTTGTCCAGTAGTTTACCAAGGTAAACCATGGTGTGTCTGGGGTAAAGGGGAGGTTTTTTCTTCACTATGAGTACATTATAAAGTGTCAAGTACTGATTCACTGTGGCCTCATTTGTAAAAGTAGCTTAATTTTTATGTACGCCACAAATAAAGATATTCAAATTATATCAGTTCAAATTCAAATTGTATCGGCAATAAAACATTTAGGTGACAATGTCTTTGGTATTTATCATCTGATTTGACCTTACCAGGGACCCCATGCACATCACACAGGTACTTTAGTCACATGGTTAGTTAAAGGGACAGTTCTCCCTTAAGTCAGAATGTTGACACCGTTTGACCTTAGACCAATAAAAACAACCGATGTATATGAAAACGCCAGAAATATGAAAACAGCAAATATATAAACTTGGTATTTTTTATTTGATTAGGATACCCATTAACTGTTGCGATAGTTACTCTTCCTGGGGTCCACATGCAACATGAAATAATACAGAACATTTATAAACAAGAACAGAACTAATCAATGTTAAAACGTCACACATATTAGTAAATACACACAAAATATCCAGGTCAAATAAGGGAGAGACGCTGTGTTGCTTTCTGAAACCAGGTTTGCTGTTCACATTTTTTAGTTAGCAGACACTCTTATCCAGAGCGTCTGATAGTGAGTGAACACGTTTTCATACTTGTTTCATTCTGGTCCCCTGTGGGAATCAAACCCACAACCCTGGCATTGCAAGCGCCATGCTCTACTAGCGGAGCTTGACACTTGACCTGTCTGAGACGTAAGGGAGTTCCATCCAATCATGGCTCTATTTAATACTGTAAGTTTTCTTGAATTTGTTCTGAATTTGGGGGCAGTGAAAAGACCCCTGGTGGCATGTCTGGTGGGTTAAGTGTGTGTGTGAGTGCTGTGTGTAAGTTGATTATGAAAACAATTTGGAATTTTCAACACTGTTTCTTAGTGAAAAGACCCCTGGTGGCATGTCTGGTGGGTTAAGTGTGTGTGTGAGTTGATTATGAAAACAATTTGGAATTTTCAACACTGTTTCTTATAAAAACAAGAAGCGATGCGGTCCAGTCTCCTCTACTTTTAGCCAAGAGAGACTGGCATGCACAGTATTGATATAAGCCCTATGATTACAGTGAAGAGCAAGCCTTGACGCTCTGTTCTGGGCCAACTGACCACATGACTGTGAAATAATCAAGATAAGATAAAACTAGAGCCTGCAGGACTTGCTTTGTGGAGTGTGGTGTCAACAAAGCAGAGCATCTCTTTATCACAGCCAGACCTCTTTCCATCTTTACAACCATTGAATCTATGTTTTGACCATGACAGTTTACAATACAAGGTAATGTCAAGTTATTTAGTCTCTTCAGCTTGCTTAACAGCCACACTATTCATGATCAGATTCAGCTGAGGTCTAAAACTTAGGGAATTCTTTGTACCAAATACAATGCTCTTAGTTTTAGAGATGTTCAGGACTAGTTTATCACTAGCCACCCATAATAAAACTGACATGCGACTCTTTGTGTAGGTTTGAAGTGACTTGACTAACTGTGATTGCTGACACAGGGTTGAATCATCAGCATACATGGACACATGCATTGTATCTGGTCAAACACTATTCTTTTCAGAAGTTTGCTAAGAGTCGGCAGCAAGCCGATTGTTCGGTTGTTAGAACCAGCAAAGGGTGCTTTACCATTCTTGTGTAGCGGAATGACTGGCTTCCCTCAAGTTTTGAGGATGAACATTTTCATCCAAACTCAGTAGCTTTCCATCTATGTTGTCAATACCAAGTGGTTTTTCATTATTGATGGACAAACAAAAAAAATCCACCTCACCCACAACAAGATGGCGTCGACAGACATGACAGCTCTGCTTCTAGCTTTGCAGTACTTTGGTTTTTTTGTGTGTTATTTCTGACATTATCAGCCCAGAATGCTTTTGGTGTTATTACATACATCCGGAAATAACTTCAGGATATCTGAGTGGTGGTAACTCACCAGCATTACGAGCAGGAATACGACTTTCCCGAATTGGATCGTCTTGTATGCTTAATATAAGGAATTTGAAATGATTTATAGTTTTACTTTTTTTTAAAACAAATACTTTTACTCAAGTAGAATTTTACTTGAGTCATTTTCTATTAAGGTATCTTTACTTTTACTCAAGTATGACTGTTGGGTACTTTTTCCACCCCTGCAGCCAGCTGGGTTCTCAGTGCATCGCACAGACAGGAATGTTCATTTATTTTACCTTTATTTAACTAGGCAAGTCAGTTAAGAACAAATTCTTATTTCCAATGATGGCCAAGGAACAGTGGGTTAACTTGCCTGTTCAGGGGCAGAACACCAGATTTGTACCTTGACAGCTCGGGGATTTGAACTTGCAACCTTTCGGTTACTAGTCCAACTCGCTAACCACTAGGCTACCCTGCCGCCCCAATATATAAATAAAGAACTCTCCAGAAGAAGAAAGGCGGTGGTGTATGTTTCATGATTGACTCATAATATTGACTCATAATGTGATTGTGATAACATATCAGATCATGACTCCATTTTGCTCCTCCCTTCCTATAGGCAGAAACTCAACCCTCAACCCTGGTCTGACCAATCGGAATCCATGCTTAAAGATGGTTTTGATCACGTGGATTGGGATATGTTCCAGGTAGCCTCTGAGAATAACATTGACGTATAGATGGACACGGTGACTGAGTTCATCAGGAAGTGTATAGGTGATGATGTTCCCACTGTAACTATTAAAACCTACCCAAACCAGAAACTGTGCATAGATGACAGCATTCGCGCAAAACTGAAAGTGCGAACCACCTCATTTAACCATGGCAAGGTGACTGGGAATATGGTAGAATACAAATAGTGTAGTTATTCCCTCCGTAAGGCAATCAAACAGGCAAAACGTCAGTACAGAGACAAAGTAGAGTCACAATTCAATGGCTCAGAAACGAGACGTATGTGGCAGGATCTAGTGGGGTTTACCTGGAGTGCAAAATTGCTAATTTCGAGTGTGAGGTCATGTTGGTGAGGTCATGGTGGTGAGGTCATGGTACACAAACGGGTATGGAGAAATGCTACTGGAGGTAAGAGGGGTACACTGCAACCATATCACAACATGGTTAAAGTAGCAAATGGACAGTTTCTCTCAGTCCTGGGTAGCTGGTTCACAGTCATAAACATTGACGGTTTTAATCTGACCTGGGATTTTGTATTCGCTAGCGACACAGACCAGTGTGCACTGATAGAGACAAACTTCCTGGTAAAATATGGGTCTGTACTTGATTTGAGAAAGGAAACATGTTGTGTTTTGGGGAAGCAGATTCTGTTGATTTTCAGGGGAGGGGCAGGGGGAGTGTGTTTTCAGGGGAGGGGCAGGGGGAGTGTGTTTTCAGGGGAGGGGCAGGGGAGTGTGTTTCCAGGGGAGGGGCAGGGGGAGTGTGTTTTCAGGGGAGGGGCAGGGGGAGTGTGTTTTCAGGGGAGGGGCAGGGGGAGTGTGTTTTCAGGGGAGGGGCAGGGGAGTGTGTTTTCAGGGGAGGGGCAGGGGGAGTGTGTTTTCAGGGGAGGAGCAGGGGGAGTGTGTTTTCAGGGGAGGGGCAGGGGGAGTGTGTTTTCAGGGGAGGGGCAGGGGGAGTGTGTTTTCAGGAGAGGGGCAGGGGGAGTGTGTAAAGTGTTTGTGATGAATGACACGATTATCCCCTCCGGAAGTGAAATCTTTATAACTGGTAAAGTTGAGGGGACAATGACAAAACTGAGGGTATTCTTGAGCCCTGCGTTTTAAGTCACTGATACTGTACAAGTAACATGTTGGCAGCTTGTAGTGTTTGGAGCTTAGTGAAGGGGAAACTGTCAGTGCGTGTGATGAATGTAACTCTGCAATCACAGTTACTGAAAGAGGGCACTGAACTGGGGGGTTTCTCTATCTGGGAGAAGGGTAGTGAAGACACTATCGTTGCTAGCCTACAGGATTCTAATCAGCCGCCATACTTTCGCACCACAGCAAAGTGGGACGTAGAACATTTAATGCAAGAGCTGGACATAGATTGCAGCTGGGAGCTGTATAGGAAATGGTGGGAAGGTATGTTGGAGTGTTTAGCACTGGTGAATTTGACTTGGGCTGCACAAAACTAGTCCAGCATAAGATTGACATAGCGCACACCAGGCCTATCAAACAAGCGTTGAGACGGGTGCCTGTTCATCTGCAAGAAGAGTGTGACAAGCATTTGCAGGACGTGTTAGAAAGGGGAATAGTTAGCCCACCCATCAGTCCATGGGCAGCACCAGTGTTGTTAGTAAGAAAGAAGGATGGCTCAATCAGGTTATGTGCGGAATACAGAAGGTTAAACAAAAAAAAAGATGCTTATCCACTTCCTAGGATTGACGAGACCTTGGACTCGCTTGCCGGTGCTCAGTGGTTTTCCACTTTAGACTTAACCAGTGGGTACTGGCAAGTTGAGGTATACACCGAGGATCATTGCAAAACTGCTTCTGAGACAAAGAGAGGGCTTTTCAAATTCCAGGCCATGGGGTTTGGGTTGACAAATGCACCGAGCATCTTCCAGCGTCTCATGGACCTGGTTTTGGCTGATTTACAGTGAACAACATGCTTGGTGTACTTAGATGACATCATGGTGTTTGGTCGTACATTCAAAGAACATGTGAAGTGTTTAGACAAGGTTTTCAGCAGACTGGAGCAAGCAGGACTTAAGGTGAAGCCATCTAAGTGCCATTTGTTCAGGTCGCAGGTGAGCTACCTGGGACACATCCTCTCGGCTGAGGGAGGGTCCACTGACCCCATGAAAACAGAGACAATCAGGTCATGGCCCCAAGTTGCTGACAGAAGCAAGAAGCTTTTCTAGGCCTGGCGTCACACTACAGGAGGTTAATACCAGATTTTGCCGCTATGACGGAGCCTTTGTGCAGATTGGGGGAAATGTTTGAGTGGAACGCAGCGTGTCAAGTGGCCTTTAATTCATTCAAGTAAAAATGTACCACATCCTCCACACTGGCCAGACCCAAATTTAGATTTCATAATGGATACTGATGCATGTCGCACAGGCATAGGGGCAGTACTCTCCCAGAAACACGAGGGTAGAGAGCCATACTTCCCCTCCTGTCAAAACAGGAGGGAAGTATTCAACTACCAAGAAGGAGCTTCTTGATGTGGTAGTGTTTCTTAAACACATCAGACACTTTTTGCTGGAGAGGACATTTCTACTGGGAAATGATCACAGCTCACTGAGGTGGCTGAGTAACTTCAAACAACCTGAGGGACAGTTGACTAGATGGCTAGAGATACTGGATCAGTTTGACTATGATATTGTCCAGAGGCCAGAGAGACTGCACAGTAATGCAGATGGTGTGTCACGCCGACACACACACACACACACAGAGAGAGTGTGAACACAGCCGTCTCACAGGAGGCCACTGTCAATCTGAGAGCCATCGTAAACAAGCCTTAGGATGTCACTATTGAGTCTGCAGTTGGAGCTCAAATGAGCCAGGCAGTACCCAAAAATGCAGCTTTCCTTTTGGAAGGACAGGATAGACACCCAATGGTCTCCTAGTTAAAGAAATGACAAAAAGAGTGTAAAGCAGAGCTCCCTGTGGAGTTGCAATCAGAGCCAAAGTTCAGGCCTTTCAAACAAGTGTGGGGGTCATTACATGTGAAGAATGGGGTGTTATTCCTTGAGAGTCAAAACTATGAGACAGATGACACCATCTGGAGAGGGGTGGTACCAGATGAGCTTGTTTATGAGGTACTTGCCTTCACCACAATGATAGAACAGGAGGCCATTTAGGAGTAGAAAAACTCACCAGTAAAATCAGAGTAAGATTGTATTGGCCAGGTTAGCAGAGAGCCATAAAGCAGTGTTGTAAGGGCTGTGTGGCGTGCGCTGCGTATAAGTTACAGGGTCCAGCCCCCAGACCACCCATGACAAGCTATGTCACAGGCCGCCATTTTGAGAGACAAAATGGGTCCATTTACAGAGATGGGACGAGGTAATTATGGTAGTGGTAGTGTCAGATAACTTTACTAGGTGGTCAGAGGCATATGCCATGCCCAATCAGGAAGCAGTAATAGTGGCAAGAAACTAGTAGAGGATTTTGTGTTGAAGCTAAGCATTCCTCTCTCTATCCATAGAGAAAGAGATGTCATAGAAAGATGTGCAATCTTTTACAAATGAACAAAACCCAAACCTCTCCATACCACCCACAATCAAATGGTTTAGTGGAAAGAATGAACAGAACTCTGATCAATATGATGTCATTTTTTGATGATGACAATCAAATAAATTGGGATGAGATACTCCCATATGTGATGCTGGCATACAGGAGTAGTGTTCACTCTTTGCGGCTCCTGAGTGCCGCAGCTGTCTAAGGCACTGCATCCCAGTGCTAGAGGTGTCACTACAGACCCTGGTTCGATCCCGGGCTGTATCACAATCGGCAGTGATTGGGAGTCCCATAGGGCGGCGCACAATTGGCCCAGCGTCGTCCGGGTTAGGGGAGGGTTTGGCCGGGGTAGGCCGTCATTGCAAAATACGAATTTGTTCCTAACTGACTTGCCTAGTTAAATAAAAATATATATATATTCCACGGGGTTCACACCATACATGGTGCTTTTCAGTACTGAAATGACATTACCAGTTCATGTGGTTCTGGAAACATTATGTGCAAAAGGTGCAAGGGTATTTAAGCACTGTAAGGGAAGCTGTAAAGAGAAATCACATAAAAACCACATGTAAACAGAAGCAATACATTGATCTCAAGGTGACACCCCAGAGGTATCAGGAAAATGAATATGTGTGGCTTATAGACTACCACAGGGGATCACTCAAACTGAGACAGAAATTCAAGTGTCCTTTCAAAACTGAAAAGAGGTGCTGTATGAAGAAATACAGTGCAACGGACCTTATCATGCTTATCATGTACACTACAACAGGCTCAAACCTTACTTGGGTTTGTTTCAAAGCATGAGGTCACTGGCACGGGACAAGAGACTGAGTTGAGCACTGACTCATTTGTGCCTAGTCAGACACACTACCCCTTCAAGAGAAGGGTGGGGGACATTGTGAGACTGTGGGTTCCAAGGGATGTTAATGTCTCAGTGGAATGGAAACTGGACACTGTCAGGACTGAAAGCTCAGTTGAGAGACTCATACAAAGCAAATGGACGTGAACACTGAGTTGCCCTGTGCACCTGCAAGAGAAAGTGTCTCCTTTGAGGCGGATCTAGCACCTGAGTCAATTGCAGCGGAAGATCACATGGGTCAGGGGGGTAGAACCCAAATAAAGTCGGAAGTTTACATACACTTAGGTTGGAGTCATTAAAACTTGTTTTTCAACCACTCCACAAATTTCTTGTTCACAAACTATAACTTTGGAAAGTCGGTTAGGACATCTACTTTGTGCATGACACAAGCAATTTTTCCAACAATTGTTTACAGACAGATTATTTCACTTATAATTCACTGTATCACAATTCCAGTGGGTCAGAAGTTTACATACACTAAGTTGACTGTGCCTTTAAACAGCTTGTAAAATTCCAGAAAATTATGTCATGGCTTTAGAAGCTTCTGATAGATGTTGTGGAGGTGCTTTTCTGCAGGAGGGACTGGTACACTTCACAAGCATTGTTCTGAGGTTGTGGCAAAATGGCTTAAGGATAACAAAGTCAAGGTATTGGCATTGCCATCACAAAGCCCTGACCTCAATCCTATAGAAAATTTGTGGGCAGAATTGAACAAGTCAGGCAAGGAGGCCTACAAATCTAGGCCTCCTTGTGTGAGCAAGGAGGCCTACAAATCTGACTCAGTTACACCAGCTTTGTCAGGAGGAATGGGCCAAAATCCACATAACTTATTGTGGGATGCTTGTGGAAGGCTACCCGAAACGTTTGACCCAAGTTAAACAATTTAAATGCAATGCTACCAAATACTAATTGAGTGTATGTAGACTTCTGACCAACTGGGAATGTGATGAAAGAAATAAAAGCTGAAATAAATGATTCATTCCATTATTATTCTGACATTTCACATTCAATATTTACTAGGATTAAATGTCAGGGATTGTGAAAAACTGAGTTTAAATGTATTTGGCTAAGGTGTATGTAAACTTCCGACTTCAACTGTATTAGGAGGCCTGTTTGGTCAATGCATTCTGAATGCGTTTGGCTACTGTACACTTCTCAGAGGGTATTTTATGTGTGTTTATCCAGATTATTAAACAAAGAGTGTGTTCAGTTTAAGAAGCGGGTAATGCAATGTTTTACACAATGTTATACAAATGAGTTGCTGTATGTGAGAATGTGGGGGGGGGCATGCTGAGGGAGAGTTTTTGGGAAGGCTTTGTGCTGCCGGTCAGTGCTGGGGATCACTGTCTGTTCATCCAAATAAAATACAACTTGATTATTTCATGGAAAATCAGTGTCCTAGACTGTTTAGACTAGTCAATAAACTGCATGTGAGTTTTGGTGGCCTTACAGGTTCATTACAATATACAGCAACACCTACTCAATAGTCTCTTTAGATGTTATATCCCTGCATTGCTACTGCTGTATCATCAAATGAATGATCTAAGTGATTCTCATCCAAATATTGAATGCTATGTTAACAAGTTACTGATTTTTAAGGCTACTGATATTAATATGGGCATTTTTTGTACCTTTCCTGGGTAACTTATCAGAGATAAATAGAATATAAAACAATAACTATTAAAAAAACAAAGCATTACAAATACATTGTCTAATAGAGTCAGGCACTTGTGTCAGTTGGTGTATGTGTGTGTTTTGTATTTGTATTAATGATGGATCCCCATTAGTTCCTGCCAAGACAGCAGCTACTCTTCCTGGGGTTTATTATGGATCCCCATTAGTTCCTGCCAAGGCAGCAACTACTCTTCCTGGTGTTCAGTCTGATTCCCATTAGTTTCTGCCAAGGCAGCAGCTACACTTCCTGTGGTTTATTATGGATCCCCATGAGTTCCTGCCAAGGCAGCAAATATTCTTTCTGGGGTCCAAATACATTAAGGCACTTAAATCACATCACACAAAAAAGATAAAACAGTACATCATATAAGCATTAAAAACTTTGTGGATGGAGCCTCCCGAGTGGTGCAGCGGTCTAAGACACTGCATCGTACCAGCGAACTGTGATGCTACAGATGCTGATTTGAGACCCGTGCCGGCCGTGACCAGGAGACCCATGAGGCGATGCACAATTGGCCCAGTGTCGCCTGAGTTAGGGGAGGGTTTGGCCGGCAGGGATGTCCTTGTCCCATCGCGCTGTAGTGACTCCTTTGGCAGGCCAGGCACATGCACACTGACACAGTCACCAGGTGTATGGTGTTTCCTTTGACACAAATGTTTTTTTTGTGGATGAGTATAATTTGTATGTATAAAATGTAATTTAATAATATTTAAAATGACTAAATCAGGTAATTTTGTATACATTTATTTAAATTTGCATCGGGCCGCTTCTGGGGGGATTCTGGTAAGATGCCGGCAAAGTCGGCTGAATTCCGAATGACGGAAACGGCCTTGATGTACTTGGGCCAATTCTGGGCCGAGTCCGACACCGGGCCGATCCAATCAGTTCCGGCCCCCCGGAAGAGGGACGCTTCTGGGCCGGTTCCTCATTGCTAGCAGGGTACTTTGTCCAACCTTACAAAACCTCCTAAAGAAATGTGAAGGCATCACTGGGGATCCTTCTCACTCTACCGTTATCTCTCTCTCTCTCTCTCTCTCTCTCTCTCTCTCTCCACTCTCTTTCTCTCTCTCTCCACTCTCTTTCTCTCTCTCTCCACTCTCTGTCTCTCTCTCTCCACTCTCTGTCTCTCTCTCTCCACTCTCTGTCTCTCTCTCCACTCTCTGTCTCTCTCTCCACTCAATTCAATTCAATTCAAGGGCTTTATTGGCATGGGAAACATGTGTTAACATTGCCAAAGCAAGTGAGGTAGACAACATACAAAGTGAATATATAAAGTGAAAAACAACAAAAATTAGCATTAAACATTACACATACAGAAATTTCAAAACAGTAAAGACATTACAAATGTCATATTATATATATATACAGTGTTCTAACAATGTACAAATGGCTAAAGGACACAAGATAAAATAAATAAGCATAAATATGGGTTGTATTTACAATGGTGTTTGTTCTTCACTGGTTGCCCTTTTCTCGTGGCAACAGGTCACAAATCTTGCTGCTGTGATGGCACACTGTGGAATTTCACCCAGTAGATATGGGAGTTTTTCAAAATTGGATTTGTTTTCAAATTCTTTGTGGATCTGTGTAATCTGAGGGAAATATGTCTCTCTAATATGGTCATACATTGGGCAGGAGGTTAGGAAGTGCAGCTCAGTTTCCACCTCATTTTGTGGGCAGTGAGCACATAGCCTGTCTTCTCTTGAGAGCCATGTCTGCCTACGGCGGCCTTTCTCAATAGCAAGGCTATGCTCACTGAGTCTGTACATAGTCAAGGCTTTCCTTAATTTTGGGTCAGTCACAGTGGTCAGGTATTCTGCCGCTGTGTACTCTCTGTGTAGGGCCAAATAGCATTCTAGTTTGCTCTGTTTTTGTTAATTCTTTCCAATGTGTTAAGTAGTTATCTTTTTGTTTTCTCATGATTTGGTTGGGTCTAATTGTGCTGCTGTCCTGGGGCTCTGTAGTGTGTGTTTGTGTTTGTGAACAGAGCCCCAGGACCAGCTTGCTTAGGGACTCTTCTCCAGGTTCATCTCTCTGTAGGTGATGGCTTTGTTATGGAAGGTTTGTGAATCGCTTCCTTTTAGGTGGTTGTAGAATTTAACAGCTCTTTTCTGGATTTTGATAATTAGTGGGTATCGGCCTAATTCTGCTCTGCATGCATTATTTGGTGTTCTACGTTGTACACGGAGGATATTTTTTTTTTGCAGAATTCTGCGTGCAGAGTCTCAATTTGGTGTTTGTCCCATTTTGTGAAGTCTTGGTTGGTGAGCGGACCCCAGACCTCACAACCATAAAGGGCAATGGGCTCTATGACTGATTCAAGTATTTTTAGCCAGATCCTAATTGGTATGTTGAAATTTATGTTTCTTTTGATGGCATAGAATGCCCTTCTTGCCTTGTCTCTCAGATCGTTCACAGCTTTGTGGAAGTTACCTGTGGTGCTGATGTTTAGGCCAAGGTATGTATAGTTTTTGTGTGCTCTAGGGCAACAGTGTCTAGATGGAATTTGTATTTGTGGTCCTGGTGACTGGACCTTTTTTGGAACACCATTATTTTGGTCTTACTGAGATTTACTGTCAGGGCCCAGGTCTGACAGAATCTGTGCATAAGATCTAGGTGCTGCTGTAGGCCCTCCTTGGTTGGTGACAGAAGCACCAGATCATCAGCAAACAGCAGACATTTGACTTCGGATTCTAGCAGGGGAGGCCGGGTGCTGCAGACTTTTCTAGTGCCCTCGCCAATTCGTTGATATATATGTTGAAGAGGGTGGGGCTTAAGCTGCATCCCTGTCTAACCCCACGACCCTGTGTGAAGAAATGTGTGTGTTTTTGCCAATTTTAACCGCACACTTGTTGTTTGTGTACATGGATTTTATAATGTCGTATGTTTTACCCCCAACACCACTTTCCATCAGTTTGTATAGCAGACCCTCATGCCAGATTGAGTCGAAGGCTTTTTTGAAATCAACAAAGCATGAGAAGACTTTGCCTTTGTTTTGGTTTGTTTGATTGTCAATTAGGGTGTGCAGGGTGAATACATGGTCTGTTGTACGGTAATTTGGTAAAAGCCAATTTGACATTTGCTCAGTACATTGTTTTCATTGAGGAAATGTACGAGTCTGCTGTTAATAATAATGCAGAGGATTTTCCCAAGGTTACTGTTGACACATATTCCACGGTAGTTATTGGGGTCAAATTTGTCTCCACTTTTGTGGATTGGGGTGATCAGTCCTTGGTTCCAAATATTGGGGAAGATGCCAGAGCTAAGTATGATGTTAAAGAGTTTTAGTATAGCCAATTGGAATTTGTTGTCTGTATATTTGATCATTTCATTGAGGATACCATCAACACCACAGGCCTTTTTGGGTTGGAGGGTTTTTATTTTGTCCTGTAACTCGTTCAAGGTAATTGGAGAATCCAGTGGGTTCTGGTAGTCTTTAATAGTTGCTCTCTATCTCTCCTCTCTCTCTCTCTCTCTCTCTCTCTCTCTCTACTGTCTCTCTCTCTCTCTCCACTGTCTCTCTCTCTCTCTCTCTCTCAGCCACTGTCTCTCTCTCTCTGTGGGAAATGATCTCTCTCTCTCTCTAGTCTCTTTCTCACTGTCTACTCTTCTCTCCATGGTCTCTCTCTCTACTCTCTCTCTCTCTCTCTGTCTCTACTCTCTCTCCTCTGTCTCTCTCTCTCTCTCTCTCTCTCTCTCTCTCTCTCTCTCACTCTCCTCTCTCTCTCTCTCTCCTCTCCACTCTCTCTCTCTCTCTCTCTCTCTATCTCTGTCTCTATCATCTCTGTCTCTCTCTCCTCTGTCTCTCTCTCTCTCTCTCTCTCTGTCTCTCTCTCTCTGTCTCTCTCTCTCTCTCTCTCTCTCTCACTGTCTCTCTAGTCTCTCTCTCTCTCTCTGTCTCTCTCTTCTCTCTCTCTCTTCTCTCTGTCTCTCACTCTCTCTCTCTCTCTCTCTCTCTCTCTCTCTCTCTCTCTCTGTCTCTCTCTCTCCTCTCTCTCTCTCTGATCTCTCTCTCTCTCTCTCTCTCTACTGTCTCTCTTCTCTCCTCTGTCTCTCTCTCTCTCTCTCTCTGTCTCTCTCTCTCTCTCTCTCTCTCTCTGTCTATCTCTCTCTCTCTCTCTGTCTCTCACTCTCTCTCTCTCTCTCTCTCTCTCTCTCTCTCTAGTCTCTCTCTCTCTGTCTCTCTCTCTCTCTCTCTCTCTCTCTCTCTCTCTCTCTCTCTGTCTCTCTCTCTCTCTCTCTCTCTCTCTCTCTCTCTGTCTCTCTCTCTCTCTCTCTCTCTCTCTCTCTCTCTCTCTCTCTCTCTCTCTCTCTCTCTCTCTCTGTCTCTCTCTCTCTCTCTCTCTCTCTCTGTCTCTCTCTCTCTCTCTCTCTCTCTGTCTCTGTCTCTCTCTCTCTCTCTCTCTCTCTCTCTGTCTCTCTCTCTCTCTCTCTGTCTCTCTCTCCCTCTCTGTCTGTCTCTCTCTTCTCCTCTCTCTCTCTCTCTCTCTCTCTCTCTCTGTCTCTCTCTCTGTCTCTCTCTCTCTCTCTCTCTCTCTCTCTCTCTCTCTCTCTCTCTCTCTCTCTCTCTCTCTCTGTCTCTCTCTCTCTCTCTCTCTCTCTCTCTCTCTCTCTCTCTCTGTCTCTCTCTCTGTCTCTCTCTCTCTCTCAATTCAATTCAATTCAATTCAAGGGCTTTATTGGCATGGGAAACATGTGTTAACATTGCCAAAGCAAGTGAGGTAGACAACATACAAAGTGAATATATAAAGTGAAAAACAACAAAAATTAACAGTAAACATTACACATACAGAAGTTTCAAAACAGTAAAGACATTACAAATGTCATATTATATATATATACAGTGTTCTAACAATGTACAAATGGCTAAAGGACACAAGATAAAATAAATAAGCATAAATATGGGTTGTATTTACAATGGTGTTTGTTCTTCACTGGTTGCCCTTTTCTCGTGGCAACAGGTCACAAATCTTGCTGCTGTGATGGCACACTGTGGAATTTCACCCAGTAGATATGGGAGTTTTTCAAAATTGGATTTGTTTTCAAATTCTTTGTGGATCTGTGTAATCTGAGGGAAATATGTCTCTCTAATATGGTCATACATTGGGCAGGAGGTTAGGAAGTGCAGCTCAGTTTCCACCTCATTTTGTGGGCAGTGAGCACATAGCCTGTCTTCTCTTGAGAGCCATGTCTGCCTACGGCGGCCTTTCTCAATAGCAAGGCTATGCTCACTGAGTCTGTACATAGTCAAGGCTTTCCTTAATTTTGGGTCAGTCACAGTGGTCAGGTATTCTGCCGCTGTGTACTCTCTGTGTAGGGCCAAATAGCATTCTAGTTTGCTCTGTTTTTTTGTTAATTCTTTCCAATGTGTTAAGTAGTTATCTTTTTGTTTTCTCATGATTTGGTTGGGTCTAATTGTGCTGCTGTCCTGGGGCTCTGTAGTGTGTGTTTGTGTTTGTGAACAGAGCCCCAGGACCAGCTTGCTTAGGGGACTCTTCTCCAGGTTCATCTCTCTGTAGGTGATGGCTTTGTTATGGAAGGTTTGTGAATCGCTTCCTTTTAGGTGGTTGTAGAATTTAACAGCTCTTTTCTGGATTTTGATAATTAGTGGGTATCGGCCTAATTCTGCTCTGCATGCATTATTTGGTGTTCTACGTTGTACACGGAGGATATTTTTGCAGAATTCTGCGTGCAGAGTCTCAATTTGGTGTTTGTCCCATTTTGTGAAGTCTTGGTTGGTGAGCGGACCCCAGACCTCACAACCATAAAGGGCAATGGGCTCTATGACTGATTCAAGTATTTTTAGCCAGATCCTAATTGGTATGTTGAAATTTATGTTTCTTTTGATGGCATAGAATGCCCTTCTTGCCTTGTCTCTCAGATCGTTCACAGCTTTGTGGAAGTTACCTGTGGTGCTGATGTTTAGGCCAAGGTATGTATAGTTTTTGTGTGCTCTAGGGCAACAGTGTCTAGATGGAATTTGTATTTGTGGTCCTGGTGACTGGACCTTTTTGGAACACCATTATTTTGGTCTTACTGAGATTTACTGTCAGGGCCCAGGTCTGACAGAATCTGTGCATAAGATCTAGGTGCTGCTGTAGGCCCTCCTTGGTTGGTGACAGAAGCACCAGATCATCAGCAAACAGCAGACATTTGACTTCGGATTCTAGCAGGGGAGGCCGGGTGCTGCAGACTTTTCTAGTGCCCTCGCCAATTCGTTGATATATATGTTGAAGAGGGTGGGGCTTAAGCTGCATCCCTGTCTAACCCCACGACCCTGTGTGAAGAAATGTGTGTGTTTTTTGCCAATTTTAACCGCACACTTGTTGTTTGTGTACATGGATTTTATAATGTCGTATGTTTTACCCCCAACACCACTTTCCATCAGTTTGTATAGCAGACCCTCATGCCAGATTGAGTCGAAGGCTTTTTTGAAATCAACAAAGCATGAGAAGACTTTGCCTTTGTTTTGGTTTGTTTGATTGTCAATTAGGGTGTGCAGGGTGAATACATGGTCTGTTGTACGGTAATTTGGTAAAAAGCCAATTTGACATTTGCTCAGTACATTGTTTTCATTGAGGAAATGTACGAGTCTGCTGTTAATAATAATGCAGAGGATTTTCCCAAGGTTACTGTTGACACATATTCCACGGTAGTTATTGGGGTCAAATTTGTCTCCACTTTTGTGGATTGGGGTGATCAGTCCTTGGTTCCAAATATTGGGGAAGATGCCAGAGCTAAGTATGATGTTAAAGAGTTTTAGTATAGCCAATTGGAATTTGTTGTCTGTATATTTGATCATTTCATTTAGGATACCATCAACACCACAGGCCTTTTTGGGTTGGAGGGTTTTTATTTTGTCCTGTAACTCGTTCAAGGTAATTGGAGAATCCAGTGGGTTCTGGTAGTCTTTAATAGTTGATTCTAAGATCTGTATTTGATCATGTATATGTTTTTGCTCTTTATTCTTTGTTATAGAGCCAAAGAGATTGGAGAAGTGGTTTACCCATACATCTCCATTTTGGATAGATAATTCTTCGTGTTGTTGTTTGTTTAGTGTTTTCCAATTTTCCCAGAAGTGGTTAGAGTCTATGGATTCTTCAATTGCATTGAGCTGATTTCTGACATGCTGTTCCTTCTTTTTCCGTAGTGTATTTCTGTATTGTTTTAGTGATTCACCATAGTGAAGGCGTAGACTCAGGTTTTCCGGGTCTCTATGTTTTTGGTTGGACAGGTTTCTCAATTTCTTTCTTAGATTTTTGCATTCTTCATCAAACCATTTGTCATTATTGTTAATTTTCTTCGGTTTTCTATTTGAGATTTTTAGATTTGATAGGGAAGCTGAGAGGTCAAATATACTGTTAAGATTTTCTACTGCCAAGTTTACACCTTCACTATTACAGTGGAACGTTTTACCCAGGAAATTGTCTAAGAGGGATTGAATTTGTTGTTGCCTAATTGTTTTTTGGTAGGTTTCCAAACTGCATTCCTTCCATCTATAGCATTTCTTAATGTTACTCAGTTCCTTTGGCTTTGATGCCTCATGATTGAGTATTGCTCTGTTTAAGTAGACTGTGATTTTGCTGTGGTCTGATAGGGGTGTCAGTGGGCTGACTGTGAACGCTCTGAGAGACTCTGGGTTGAGGTCAGTGATAAAGTAGTCTACAGTACTACTGCCAAGAGATGAGCTGTAGGTGTACCTACCATAGGAGTCCCCTCGAAGCCTACCGTTGACTATCTCTCTGTCTCTCTCTCTCTCTCTCTCTCTCTCTCTACTGTCTCTCTCTCTCTCTGTCTCTCTCTCTATCTATCTCTGTGTCTCTCTCTATCTCTGTATCTCTCTCTCTCTCTCTCTCACTGTCTGTCTCTCTCTGTCTCTCTGTCTCTCTCTCTCTCTCTCAATTCAATTCAATTCAATTCAAGGGCTTTATTGGCATGGGAAACATGTGTTAACATTGCCAAAGCAAGTGAGGTAGACAACATACAAAGTGAATATATAAAGTGAAAAACAACAAAAATTAACAGTAAACATTACACATACAGAAGTTTCAAAACAGTAAAGACATTACAAATGTCATATTATATATATATACAGTGTTCTAACAATGTACAAATGGCTAAAGGACACAAGATAAAATAAATAAGCATAAATATGGGTTGTATTTACAATGGTGTTTGTTCTTCACTGGTTGCCCTTTTCTCGTGGCAACAGGTCACAAATCTTGCTGCTGTGATGGCACACTGTGGAATTTCACCCAGTAGATATGGGAGTTTTTCAAAATTGGATTTGTTTTCAAATTCTTTGTGGATCTGTGTAATCTGAGGGAAATATGTCTCTCTAATATGGTCATACATTGGGCAGGAGGTTAGGAAGTGCAGCTCAGTTTCCACCTCATTTTGTGGGCAGTGAGCACATAGCCTGTCTTCTCTTGAGAGCCATGTCTGCCTACGGCGGCCTTTCTCAATAGCAAGGCTATGCTCACTGAGTCTGTACATAGTCAAGGCTTTCCTTAATTTTGGGTCAGTCACAGTGGTCAGGTATTCTGCCGCTGTGTACTCTCTGTGTAGGGCCAAATAGCATTCTAGTTTGCTCTGTTTTTTTGTTAATTCTTTCCAATGTGTTAAGTAGTTATCTTTTTGTTTTCTCATGATTTGGTTGGGTCTAATTGTGCTGCTGTCCTGGGGCTCTGTAGTGTGTGTTTGTGTTTGTGAACAGAGCCCCAGGACCAGCTTGCTTAGGGGACTCTTCTCCAGGTTCATCTCTCTGTAGGTGATGGCTTTGTTATGGAAGGTTTGTGAATCGCTTCCTTTTAGGTGGTTGTAGAATTTAACAGCTCTTTTCTGGATTTTGATAATTAGTGGGTATCGGCCTAATTCTGCTCTGCATGCATTATTTGGTGTTCTACGTTGTACACGGAGGATATTTTTGCAGAATTCTGCGTGCAGAGTCTCAATTTGGTGTTTGTCCCATTTGTGAAGTCTTGGTTGGTGAGCGGACCCCAGACCTCACAACCATAAAGGGCAATGGGCTCTATGACTGATTCAAGTATTTTTAGCCAGATCCTAATTGGTATGTTGAAATTTATGTTTCTTTTGATGGCATAGAATGCCCTTCTTGCCTTGTCTCTCAGATCGTTCACAGCTTTGTGGAAGTTACCTGTGGTGCTGATGTTTAGGCCAAGGTATGTATAGTTTTTTGTGTGCTCTAGGGCAACAGTGTCTAGATGGAATTTGTATTTGTGGTCCTGGTGACTGGACCTTTTTTGGAACACCATTATTTTGGTCTTACTGAGATTTACTGTCAGGGCCCAGGTCTGACAGAATCTGTGCATAAGATCTAGGTGCTGCTGTAGGCCCTCCTTGGTTGGATAGATAATTCTTCGTGTTGTTGTTTGTTTAGTGTTTTCCAATTTTCCCAGAAGTGGTTAGAGTCTATGGATTCTTCAATTGCATTGAGCTGATTTCTGACATGCTGTTCCTTCTTTTTCCGTAGTGTATTTCTGTATTGTTTTAGTGATTCACCATAGTGAAGGCGTAGACTCAGGTTTTCCGGGTCTCTATGTTTTTGGTTGGACAGGTTTCT